>NC_142953.1:3905638-3948138 GCF_046866305.1 Octopus bimaculoides
ATATATTGTTTATATATATATATATATATATATTTATATATATATATATATATATATTGTTTATATATATATATATATATATATTGTTTATATATATATATATATATATTGTTTATATATATATATATATATATATATATATATTGTTTATATATATATATATATATATATATATATATTGTTTATATATATATATATATATATATTGTTTATATATATATATATATATATATTGTTTATATATATATATATATATATTGTTTATATATATATATATATATTGTTTATATATATATATATATATATATTGTTTATATATATATATATATATATATATTGTTTATATATATATATATATATATATATATATATATATTGTTTATATATATATATATATATATATATATATATATATTGTTTATATATATATATATATATATATTGTTTATATATATATATATATATATATATATATTGTTTATATATATATATATATATATATATTGTTTATATATATATATATATATATATATTGTTTATATATATATATATATATATATTGTTTATATATATATATATATATATATATTGTTTATATATATATATATATATATATATATTGTTTATATATATATATATATATATATATATTGTTTATATATATATATATATATATATATATATATATATATATATATATATGGGAGAATGTACGAAAAAAAAACAATAATAGACGAGGACAGGTGGTGTAAACAACAAAAGGATGTATTAGTATGACGCTCGGGAATACGGAAAGTCTTTAACGTTTCGAGCTACGCTCTTCAACAGAAAGAATATGGAGACAAGGAGAAAAACACGGAGAAAAAAAATTGAATGGTGTTTGGTCATATACATACATATATACATACATACACACACACACACGGTTTTGGGTTCAGTCCCACTGCATGGCACCTTGGGCAACTGTCTCGGGCCAACCAAAACCTTGTGAGTGAATTTGGTGGTCAAGAACTGAAAGAAACTCATCACGTGCGCATGCGTGCGTATAACTAGTTTTGATTTAACATCCCTAACTTAGCGGTTTGGCAAGTAAGTGTTAGCAAGAGGAAGGGTATACAGCTGTAAAACAATACCTCAATAATATATACTCATTTAACCCATGCTAGCACAGAAAAATGGACATAAAATGGAATCGACAAACAATTTTTATTAAATTACTGTTTTTAATCTTAAGGCTTAACTGTTTTTGTTTCTTTGAAGAATTTTGTCAGCAGGAGATTCCAAATTTGAGAAATATCACAAGTGGGCCCGAGGTTCCCTTACCCCAAACATAGATGCTCCTTTAATGGGTTAATTTAGGTAAAGGAAGTTGTATATAAGTGCATAAACTGAGGGCAAGGGAGTCCATTATATTTGCTGCTTAATTTAATCCAGTAATAAAATCCCTCCGACATTCCTACACAATTGGAAATATTTATATTCTATGGCTACACACCAACACACACATAGATTCCAGTTACAGACGATCTTGGGTTACTTACAAATACCTAAAAATATACAACTTTAACTTTCTATTGGAGAAGCCTATATAATCAAGCAAGTTTTGAATCAAACACACATACGTACATACAGTAGAAAAAAAACCTAAAAAACAACATACAGTCACATACATACGAACATAGAAATAGACAGAGAGAGAAATAATACAATTACTCACACATTACTCGTGTTCTATCCATCATAATACAATTTAATGACTGGTGAGAGAAAAAGAAAGTGAACAGAGACAACAATGACCTCTCCATTTCACAAGAGAACCTCTATGCAGTCACCCAACATGCAAGAAACAGCAGTCAACTCTCCTTCAAACCACAACCAAGCATCTTTAAAAAAGAAAAAAAAACACTGGTATGTTTGGACAATTGTCCTCATCTTGGTTGATACTAAGATGAAGATATCCATCCCAATATATGACTGTATATAATAATGGTAAGGACACATTGAATAATGTAGTCCAGGGTACATTACAGCTGAAAGCAAGTTAGGATGGTGCTTGTTTGATCAGAGTAAAACTGGATTTAAAATAACAGTAAATGAGATGCTTCACCTGAGAGGTTAATTTTCTGTATACACCTCCTCCGGTGGCAACCTGGTGTGTTCAGCTACCAGCCCAGGCCTTGCTGCCCATCAGGCCAAAGAGGGCAAACTCAAAATACCAGCTGCTCTCCAACAGGTTTATGGTCAAGCTTGTGGCAGTGGAGACCTCCAGTGTTCTTGGTTTGGCCCCTAAACTAATAAGGGTTAAAAGATTTACAACTGTTTTCCACCCAACACCATTTTTTTTTTTAATGAGTACCTTTGTGACTATTAAAAGTATTTCTCAGAGAGAGTAAAAGAGTCGTATAAAATTTATCCATTTCATTTGTATTTGATGTGTAAAAATATGTTCCACTTGTATTTATAATTGAATTTTCATCTTTAATAAATTGAAACAGCAGCAAATAAGCGAAACCATACAATACTAAATGCTTTCATAATTGAATACATTTTAATTCCATTATTTTGGAAACAAGATATTCATATTCTTTATCCATTCTTTATCTATGTAATTAATACATGAATACAATTTTAAAGCAGTGAATTGAAGTTCCCTTTTATTGTTTCTGTTTGTATACTGTCTAAAAAAAAACTTTTTCTGTACATTTTTAACTCTTGATACCAAGCTGTCCGAAACAACCCCCAGGTCTTTGACACAAACTTCACGTTTTAAAGAGATCTAAGTGAGAACCTTCCTTTCATATTAATTTATGTCCTAATCACCAGTTTAATAAAGTTATTTCATTACTTTCTCCTGTATTTACAAAATTAATTTATCCAAAGGCAGTGTATTTCAGGGAAAATATGGCAACAAAGGGATTAATCTCTAATGTTCAAAACATATTTGAAACCTCTTTCTTTAACAAAAAAAAATTTAATTTTAGAAGTGGGTTAAAATATCTATGATTAGCAATGCCCAATCTCCTTGCTTTAGGAGAAATTTGAACGATGATGTCATTCAGCCCCAGGTCAGACCAATCTAGTAGGCCGATGATCAAAGACATATTACAGCTGTGTTCATCATCTTCATTTCAAGAGCATCTTGGATTACAACTCGTGTTATTCATTCCAGTGATAGTAAGATATAAGATATATAATTTAAGAGATATTTGACTGACGTTGCTCAAATGGTAGTAGTCAGACCAAATAAAACAGGTGATAAAGTAAGTTTGGACTTTAGATACTAATCTACTTCAGATCATTTGTACTTCTACAAATAGAAGCCACCATTGGTACCAATGTACTCACATTTTCTACAATTCTAACCACCACCTCCACAAAAGGATGTTTATTCCACTGGTTGTCGTTGATCAAAACTATTGAAGACACCAAGCTAAAGAATATATTGCTTAACCCTTCAGTACTGAAGCCATCCAAATATTCTACATGTTTTACCTGCCCAAATATTCTACCTGTTTTACACTCAAACCAGCCAAATCCAGCCGCTCACACCTACCCTTTGATATCATTCTAAAAACAGTCACATCAATAAAATTTTATAGTTATGAGATAATGCAGGATTAATTGACAACAATGTAATTAAACAAACAGTACTTCTGACAGAATAATCAGAATGCTAAAAAGGGTTAGGGTTAGGGTTCCCTAACCCTTCAGTATTCAAACTGAACCTATTTGGTGCAAATGTTTTTCCCTGTTTCATATTAACACTGGCCATGTCCTATCTTTCACACCTACCCAACAATGTTATTCTAAAAATAAACAATCATGTCATTGAAATCTCAAAGCTATAAGATAATTCATGATTGATTGAAAACAATGTGAATAAATAAGCATTAACATTTGACAGAGTAATCTGCATTCTAAAGGGTTAAACTGGTCATACCTGGCCCAATATTCTACCTGTATTTTGTTCAAACTGGCCAGGTCTGGCCTCTCACACCTACATTACAATGTCTTCTTCCAAAGAATAAACAACCCCATCATCAAAATCTCAAAGTAATAACATAAAGCCTGATTAATTAAAAACAATGAATAAATGAGCAATTACACTGGACAGAGTAATCTGAATACTAAAGGGTTGAAGGGAAACCTTCACAGCATCTCAGTCACCCAAATACTGTCACTGCAGGGATTTACAGAAATAAACCCTTGTACATACTGAGACATGTCCAGTATGTTTCCATCAACCAATTCCATTCACAAGGCATTGGTCACTTTAAGGCTGTAGAGAACACTTGTGTAAAGCACCACACAATGGAAAGAATCCAGAAAGTATGTGGTTAAGATAAAAGTTCTTCAGCACTCCACCATATCTACATACTTTTATTAAAATATCGGTCGACACATTTGGACTTTGACATCCACCAAAATTACTCCCCAGTGAGATTAAGTAGGCTTATGTAAAAATAATATCTACATGATAAACAATGAAGTGTGTAGGGAGTAGAGAGAGAGGGGGGTGTTGCTAATGTTGGTGTTTAGCCCCAGGGTCAGCCCTGACCTCGTAGAATTAACAGCTACAACTGAAAATAATCTCAGTAATATTTTGTCCATGGTTATGTCAAGGACAGTGTAAGATTTTGACACTTTGACATCACAGGATAACAACAATTAGACAACAATGGTGAGGTGCAATGGCAGTGATGACAAGAGGGGGGAAATGGCAACAAGGAGGGGTAGGGAGTTAATATGACAATTGTAGTGAGGGGGCAATGATGGCAATGAAAATTTCAATGATTGTGAGAGAGGTGATGACATAGCTTAGCTGCAAGGGATTTCTAGGGTACAATATCTGAAAGACAAACAATTGTACCAAGGGGAAGAGAGAAAGGACAGAGAAATGGAATTGTAAAGGTTTCTCATGAATGTCAAGGGATAAAGCAATTTTCAATGTGACATCAAGCAAGTACATATATAAAATTGTGCACATTTAACGTGTCTATGTTTGTTTGCTCACACATATATGAACCAATACAGATACAGAATTCTAGGAAATGTGTCACCTGATATGTTACTGAAGAGTGGACTACTGTTTGGGTCATTCTCCTATATGTAAAACAAGTCTTTTGGGAAAATAATAATAATATTAATAATAATGTTAAAAATAAAAGAGAATGAAACAAAGTTTTGATCATGTCGCCAAACATTCAAATACCACCACCAGCACCATGACTACTACTGCTACTACTGCTACTACTACTACAGTTGCACTCCAGTCTGTTTGCCACCACCAGCTTTGATATCTAAATAATTATAGAGTAATGTTAAAATGAGAGCTAATGTATTAGTCAAAACTTAGAAAGAGAAGAACAAAGTGGTGAAACGAGAAAGAAAGACATTAAATAACCAATAATAAAACAAAATGGCAGAGCAGCAAGTAAAACCAGAGACAAAAAAATATATATATATATAGAGAGAGAGAGAGAGAGAGAGAGAGTGAGTGAGTGTGTGTGTGTGTGTGTGTGTGTGTGTGTATAATGTTTGACAGACAAAACAGAGAATGTGTTTATCATGTCTTGAATTACACTATCATAACAGTATCTGTTCCAGAAACAGCCCAACTAATCATGTTAGTCTGTTATTTACTAACCTATATTCAAACAATTCTATACCAAATGGCAATCCAGTGTGTATGTATGTATATATATATATATATATATATATATATATATACACATGCATATATACAAACATGTGTATACATATGTGTATATGTGTGTGTGTGTGTGTCACAAAGCATTTCCTAGCAATGAAATGCATTACTTCCCTATTCAATAGGATTTCAAAATTTGGGGCATTTGTGTGTGTGTGTGTGTGTGTGTACGTGCATAAACACCCACACACACAGTCCATTTCTTTCATAAGTTTGCTTTGATTTCCGCCATCCAGTGTTGGTCAGGCAAAGTCCCACTACATCAGCCCCCACAGTTTTAGGTTTGATCACACCGGGTGGTACCTGGGACAAATGTCTTCTACTAATGCCTCAAGAAGGGTGTGGACAAACCAAGCCTTGCAAGTGGAATTTGGTAAGATGGAAACTGTATCTGCAGTTCTCAATTACTCGATTTTTTAACACCCAACACTACCATCTGTCCCTTGGGTTTCTTTGGTGGAGACCACTCTATTACACATATTCAGATCAGATCTTAAGCTCTGAGGTTAACTTGATGCTTTGAGTTACATTGCTTCCAAGAGTCCTGGTTCCTTCCCCCACTTTCCATCCATCTCAGAGCCCCTCCCTGCAAAATATCATGGGTCTTAAACCTCCCTCCATCTGACTAAGGTTAGAAAAAAGAAAATTATTTAAAAATAAGTTTGTCCTTCCTGCATCTTTCCAGATTTTGTTCAACTCTGGATAACTTCACTTCAGAGAACCATTCTACCCAGCCAGCATGTGCAAACATGTACACATTTTCGTGCACCACACAAATACAAACATGTGCATAAATGAATACATAAGCTCATCCACACATGCATATAGACATACATACATACACACACATGTAAATGCATATATACACACAAACATCTAGTCACATACACGAATACTTTTGAGCACACAAATACATAAACACGGTGCTTATATAAGTACATAAGCTCACAGACACATGCACCTCTACATACATGCACATGCACACTCCCTCACAAAGCTCTCCACCCCTGCCGCTGAAATTCCTATCTTCTATCAGAATTAAAAAGTAAACAAAACAATATATTTAAAAACTGTTCCTACTTGTACTCCCGCCACCCTGCTCCCACATGTTTTATTCGTATATTTTATTACTGTTTTATTATATTTAGATTCATATCAGATCTCGTTCAAATACTACTAAAATAACAGAGACGATACTAAAACATATTGTAGCAGGCCCAGTGGGAAGAGAGAACAAATGAGATTTATAATTAACTTCTATTTTTTTTTTTTTTATTTACTGTTTGCAAAGGTATGGATGAGAGATTAGGAAATCTAACTACACAACCACAAGGTTTTTGTTGGGGGTTCAATTCCACTGCCATAACAACTTTGGAGCGAGTATTTTGTACCATAGCACACACAGTTATGAATGTCTTGTGGGAGATGCAGAAACTATGCAGCAACTTGTCTATGTGGTGTGCTCCCTTGCAAACCTTCTTCACTCTTTGGTGACAGTGAAATTGCATCTAGCCACCTTAATTATTTTATATATATATATATCATCATCATCGTCGTTTAACGTCCGCTTTCCATGCTAGCATGGGTTAGACGATTTGACTGAGGACTGGTGAAACCAGATGGCTACACCAGGCTCCAATCTGATTTGGCAATGTTTCTACAGCTGGATGCCCTTCCTTACGCCAACCACTCTGCGAGTGTAGTGGGTGCTTTTACGTGCCACCGGCACGAAGGCCAGTCATATAATAAGGGTGAAAAATTGAATATTAATTTGATTAATATCAATTTAAAACCAGTGGCCTAGCATATTGAAAAATCTGAAGATTCAGAAAAATTATATATTATGTATGTAATATATATATATATATGTGTGTGTGTGTGCACGCATGCATGTGTTGTGTTTGTCTTCCATCACTACTTGACAACTACCGTTGGTTTGTTTATAGCCATGTAATTTAGCAGTTCAGCAAAAAAGACCAATAGAATAAGTACCAGACTTCAAAAACAAACACTGGGGTCAATCTGTTCGACTAAACCTTTGCATGGCCACAGTCCAACGACTGAAACAAGTAAAAAGTTAAAAGGACTTCCAACACATCACCATAAATATCCACAAATAATTACCATATAATTACTCCTCAAACAAAGAAACTAGACTAAAATGGACAAAAATAAAAACTCCTCTATTAGAATAGCCTCCTAAATTATTTCCGATTCAAACAGATAATTTAGAAACCAGAATAAACACAAAATAAAACCTGAACAACAATTAAAACCTAAAACGCCTGATAATCCTGGTTAAGAAAAATAAAATCCACACTAATTAACTAAATAACCTCCTTGGCAGAAACTGTTTAATATTCATGAGTGAACTGTTAACAAAAGACTGTAATTATTTGTACTAATTTGACATTTCATTCACATGATATTTATTTTAGGACCTCTGCAGTCTCATTTCACCTTTGTTTATTATACATTATTGCTCGTTGGTAGAGTATTAATGAGAAACAAATTGATAATCAAGCAATTTCTCAAAATGGATTGTTTTCAAGAATTAGCATCAGGTCAACGGTCATCATTATCATCATCATTTAATGTCCACTTATCCTTGCTTGCTTGGGAGTTGAACTGAATGTGTTGATGTGGATTTTCTATAACCAGTTGCCCTTGTTGTTGCCAACCTTCACCTGTTTCACAGCAAGCTAATATTTCCCCATGACCAGATACATTTCCACAAAAGATTGGAAGGTGACACAACTATCATGTAATGTCAAAGCAAGGAGACACTAATACTCACATACAAACATATATATATATGTACGTTTTATACACACACACACATAATGGGCTGCTTTTGGTTCCCATGTACCATACTTACTCACTGGGCTTTGATCAGCCAAAGGCAATAGTAAAAAAGACACTTGCCCAAAGTGACATGCACAGACATAAGACGCACACACACAACAGGCTTCTTTCAGTTTCCATCTACCAAATCCACTCACAAGGCTCTGGTCAACCAGACCGGAACAGGAAATGCAAGCACACCCCTACAGTGGGGCAATGAAAATGCTTTGGATATCCTCAAAATAAATGAGCATAGAAGCATTTTTTGGACCGATTTGAAACATTACTTTACGGATTTGATTGATGTAATAATTATTATTATTACACTTAAGTGTAAGGTGGCAGAATCGTTAGCATGTTGGACACACATACATGCATATATACTTATACACACACAAATACACATGCTTTTGTTACTCAAATTTCATTGTGTGTGTGTGTGTACGTTTCATTTATACACAAAAAGGTTACTATGTGAGTGTATTTCTGAGGGTTCACAACACCCTGGAGAAAAGGCATTTGTGTTGCTCTCGTCCTAATTAATAAGGGGGTACGAAGAGCCAGAGGAAATTGTGAGCCACTTAACACCTGTGCTTGTTGGGCAAACTGGCCTTCCTGTGCGTCTGTTTCGTTGCGGCATCTCTGTATAACACACACACAGGCACCCGTGAAAACGTAAATTTCCGTTAGGAAAATAATATTAAACATATTGTGGTTAGTAAAATATGAAACTTAATTAAAACCATACTTTTGAAGAAAGAAAGAAGAAAACGATCGTGTGTGGGGAGGGGGGAGAAATAACTATCGGTCGGCATCGATTTGTTCGAGTAAAACCTTTATACTTATGCCCCAGAATGGCCGTGAGAGTCCAATGACCGAAACAAGTGTATTTATATATTCATTATAAGAATGTGTAGGTTTAGCGATCGTGGAAATAAACCGACAAGAGTAAATGAGAGAAAGAGAGAGAAAGGGAACAAGAGGGAGAGACATGGAAAAAAATGTCGGTTAGAATGAATGAGAGAGAGAGAGAGAGAGAGAGAGAAATGATGAGATCGGTTGAGAGACGGAGGGGAGGCGGAGGGTCTTCTCACGAGACAACTATTTGAGTTATTTTGTCAGTGAACGTCAAGCACAGCGCATTGAATGAAAATGTCGATGGAAGAGATGTATGAGAAAGAAAGAGAGATAGAGAGAGAAAGAGACGGTGGGGGAAGAGACTGATTAAGTAAGGGGTTAAAAGGATAAATTAATCGGGAAGAGAAAGGGGTTAGTTCGGTGATAATGACAACTGAAAAGAGGTTTCCTTCACATAGCCCCCCACCTCCACCCCCGCAGCACAATTATCATCATCATCATCATCGCCACTACGTAGATTATTTGTTTGCTTGATCGGCAAATAACAGATTCGTGTAAGGGAGTAGGGAAAGGGGCGGACTGATTCTATGCGGTCGGCACAATCTGCTAGAAATAGCAGCCAATTATAATCCTCTTCAAATCACACCTAACAGTGTTTAAAAACAAAACAACAACAACAAAAAGGAAAGCAAAATAAATCAGATACAATGTAACACTAGATTTACAAAAAAAAAAAAACAAAAACAAAACAAAAAAGACGGGATGGTCACAGCTGGAAAACTTTTGATCAGAAGTCTGTTGGATCAAGTTCTACGATGGTGGGTATGTGGCGGGGTGTTAAACATAATCTAGCAGATGACGAACTAGACGAGATCGCGGGTAGTATATATTAAAGCTATGAATGAATGCTAACCAAGGAGGGAGGGGGGGAAATTTCTACGCGACCAATTATCATGCTAGAAATAGCAGCCCAATAGCATCTTATTGTCTTGCAAAAGTAAAAAAAAAAAAAGAGGAACCATTAAATAAAATATTGACCAAGGTATACAGTAAATGAAGAGAAAATAAAACATGGACAAGGATAGAGGAGGGTAGAGACGGACTATATGTAATCTGAACCTTTCCCCCCCCCCTTATTTATTATTTTTTTTTACGGAATCCCACGTTTTAGGCTATGGAGATTCCGATTCTGAAAAAGAAATTGTTCGAAAAATTTCAATTCCCCCCCCCCCACCACCAAGCAGGCTATTTACATGCTAGAAATAACAGCCAAATCTCACAAAACTAGTGTTAGGGTTAGGGTTAGGTTTACCTTGTGGATCTATATAAAAACCGGGGTGGGGGCAATCGAAATTTTGAAATTGAGATTTTTGAAAATTTTTTTTTTCAGAATCGGAATCTCCATAGCCTAAAACGTGGGATTCCGTAAAAAAGAAGAAAAAAAATAAGTGGGGAAAGATTCAGATTACATATAGTCCGTCTGGACCTAGAAGAGAATACATTTGATCGAAGATTTTTTTTTTCGATCAAGGTTGACGAATGATTTTTTAATGTTTTTTTTTTTAATCGACTGTCATGAAGTTTTAGAATAGCAGTCCTTCGAAGTCACACACACCTCATGAAAAAAAAAGGATCAATTGTTTAAACATTCATACATTTATCAAAACCTTGTGAATGGATTTGGTAGACAGAAACAAAGAGTACGTCGTGTGTATATATATATATATATATATATAAACAATATATGAGTATATGCATATATATGTACATGTATGTATATACGTTCATCCACATGTACATATAGATACATAACTGGGTACATGACGTGGCAAAAGAACAAGGACAAAATGGTAAACAAGGTGCAACAACCAAGCAGGCCACATAGAAACATCCCCTTCATCAGCTACCACCATTATATATATATATATATATATATATATATATATATATATACACACACTTATGTGTATGTATATGTGTGCTTATCTGAGCACCAACGCTTGACAACCGGTGTTGGTCTGCTTACGTCCCCGTAACGTAACGGTTCGGCAAAAGAAACGATAGAATAAGTAACAGACATTAAAAGATAAGTACTTAAGTCGAATGTTCGACTAGAGCCATGATCAAAGACATTCCAGCCGTGACTATCATGACTTTTGATGGATGGAGAGACATAAGAGGTACCCATATATATGACTCCCCACCCCCTTTTTTTCAGACGTGAGGGAGATTTGGCTGCTTTTCTATCCTGGGGAGTGACAAGGTAACGGCTTCTTTGGTGACGAATGTTATCACATGGAGATTGAGAAGAAAGCATCTGTTAACAAACATATTGTAGCCTAATCACACCTTAATGTCTTAGAAAAGGACGCAATACATAATGTAGTCCAAGGTTTACTTATGCCTACCTAAAGAAAACAAGACGGGATGGCCACAGCTGAAACATCTTTGATCACAGGTCTGATCAATTTAACTTGACCTTCGGCTAAATATCAAAAACATGACAAGTTAGAAATAGCAGCCAAATCTCTCGAAAATCACCTTTTAGCCATCATAGGAAAGGAAAGACATGTTCGACAATATAATTAATTCTAGATATACGAAATGACAAAGTGGGTACGGTTGGAACGTCTTAGATCATTGTTAACATGTGACAAAATTTATATATATTTTGAAGCGATTAAAAAGTGGAGAGGTTTTATTATTTGCAACCAAATAATAAATTTAACATATGTTTGTGTCGACATTACACCATTAGACAATCCAAAAGACCAAGTATTCACTGTCAAAGCAGTGCGTGTGTATGTATGTATATATATATTATACACACACACACACGTATGTATATGTATGCATACATACACACATTGTGTTTGTGTAAGGTTCAATTTCAAAATACAAGTAGAACCTGTTTCAACGTTTCCATCGCAATAATAATAATTTTCCTTTCAATTTCTAGCATAAAGGCCCAAGGCCACAAAAATTAAATAGAGAGGTATATATAGACCTGTAGTTTTAATTGTATCCTTCTATATTGTCTTAATTGTTATATTTCTTCTATTATAATTCCTTTCACATCTAAAATGGATTATAGCAATATAATTTGGTGCCTGATATTTGAGTGGTGGTGGTCGTATTTTTTATCGACACCTGAGCGAAAGGCGCACACAAAAAAGGCAAATATTATACACACTCATATATAGTGTGTTGTGTATGCATATTATACTGTGTCGGGTGTGTATAATATATATATCGTGTGTATGTGTATATAAGTATATAAATGTTGTATTAATATATACATATATATCGTGTTGTGCGTGTATGTATATACAATATTTATCAGGTAATCTGTGCATAATAAACATTATACTGTTTGTCGTGAGAGCTTGTTATGTGTGTATGTGTTACCTGAGATGTCAATCAAATTATAATAGAACACACCGGAAGGATGAAAGATGAAATGTGTCTCGGCGGGATTTTAACAAGGAACGGAGAAGGTCGTAGCTAAATACAAGGCATTCGGTCGTTGAACCAGTGGCACCGAACCGCTAACCTATTTCCTATTTTGCCGGCCCTCAAAAGAATTAAAGGTAAAAGACGACTTTAGCAGGATTTGAACACAAATCAAAAAATAAATAATGATAGGCGAGACAATAAATACTGGAGGGAAGGTGGTGAATATTCAATCAATCTATTGAATATCATTCCAACTTCAGTTGATCGATCTTATGAGATGTTGTGACAGTCATGCTCTCTCACCAAGACAACCACGATTGCAATTGTATTCAACGTGGATGAAACGACAAATTTAATTTAGATAATCAATCAACTAAATATCAATTGAACCACGCACTTTTCTAACTGGAAGCTGGCTGATCTTATGAGAAGTTGTGACAGTCATGCTCTCTCACCAAGACAACTGCAATCGTAATAACAATCAACGTGGGTGATGAAACAAAATTTCATCAACCGTAAGCAGGAAATACGAAACCAATATTTCTAAAATGACAGAGAAAAACGAGAGTCTTAATGCCGTCGTCTTTCTAGAAAGAAGGTCTTGAAATGACTCCTCGGTTTTTCAGATATTTTATTAACTAAATGTCCTGGTTCGGGTTGTCCTTAAGATTTTCGGCATATTCCAAAAGTAAGCGCAGTCAGTAAAGTACAATACATTCCCGCAATTTTTTAAAGCAATACAGTTTTTCAGTATTAGTAAGCTTCATTGATTTATACAGACTAGAAAGTATGGCGACAAAAAGATGACATACGTAACATCATGTCTGGGGTTCGAATAACGGAAAAGTACTCAAGACGTGGAGTTTATTTCGTTAGCAGTTAATGATTCTTCGACTCCACTACTCAGAGTTTCTTGACATTCGGATATATATACACACACACACACATATTAGCATATATATAGATAGATAGATGTGTTGAGTGGTATTCCTATAGAACAGAGTCGGAAATTATGTAGTGAACAAAAAAAAAAAACACTCAGTTTCTTAGAAGATGTTTTAAGTATTATTGACAACGAATGAGCAATAGAAAAAAATTCTTTGGCAGGGGAGAATGATGTAGGCCCCATTCCCAAATGTCGAAGCAGTTGTAACCTTAGAATTAGCATCACTGATTAGTAAACATTAAACATATTTCTCCATGTAAGTATATCAATAATATGAAGGGAACTGTAGAGATTAAGTTGCACATTTATTCGGGTCTAGCCACGTATGTTCCTTCGTTTGCTGATTTTTATTTATTTAATTCCCATTTACAAAATGACACACTATAATTAGAATTAAGTGTATTAAAGCGCTCAAGCTGGAGCACCACCTTCAACTCTGCATGTGTTGGGATTTATGTGCATATTGTATCCCCATAGATCCGTAACTATTATATGGTTAAAATGCCGTTGAGATGGAGTTCGTCTTTCATGCGAGGTCGATACAATAAGAAATAGCAATCCAAGCACCTGAGGTAATCTTAATTGACTGGAATAATCGCTGACAAAAATATCCTAGTGATGTATGTAGCAAATCACTGAGGTGGACTTTGCCTTTCATGCTAGGTCGATAAAATAAAGTAATAACAATACCTGGGGTAGTCTTAAATGACTGCAATTATCGTTAACAAAAATATCCTAATGTTATTGCATCTATGTTGGAAATCATTATTATAAATTCTGCTCAAATACCTTCGATAGTGACATTGCCTTTTTATCCTTCCGAGGATCAATAAAATAAGTAGTACCAGTCAAGCACCTGGGGTCGTTTTTAATTGAACTGTAACCGAAACATCGCCCACAAAAAATTGTCATGTTATTATCATCTTCATCAATGTTAACAAACCCAATATTATTATAATTGTAGTTCAAATAACATCGAGGTTTGACTCTTGTCTTTCATTATCACCTCACCTTACCTATCTAGAAATGCTCTCCCTGCTCCCAGAAAATAAATATCAGTCAAATACAAGGGATTGTTTTTAATCGACTGACCCCCATATATATATATATATATACACACCATCATAAAACTAAAAATTCTGTAACCATGTGTGGAAATTAAGAAAATACGACGAAATGTCGTCAACATACCTGTTATTGCAAAGAATAGCCATTGCGTTGAAGGAGGGTGGTTGTGGATGTCGTTGTTGTCAGCAATGTGAACATGAGTGGTGGTCGAACAGACAGACTTAGCTTCGAGAAGCGAGCTAAGCGATATGTAACGAACGATTATAGGGAGGTTGAAAATAAAAAAAGACACGTTTTTGATCGTTGTTGTCTAGTTCTTTAACTCATATATATATATATATATATATATATATAAATTTTAAAAAAAGGCGTGGACAGGACCGGAATATGTTTTTCTCTCTTGGAAGGGAAACGTGAAGCACTGACATGCACGTGCAGGTATGTATGAATGTATATGTAAGTGTGTGTGTATGTATATGAATGTGTATGTATGTGTGAGCGTATATATATGTGTCTGTATGTATGTATAGATAGATAGACAGAGATGTGAAGTGAAAGGATAAATTATACGGTTAACAGCTAGATAGATGTCTCTACTGTAAGAAAGAAAGAAAAATCTGATGTGTTCGTTTCGTCCACCTGAGAAAAGATGTCTACAAGAAAAGAACAAAACCCACGATAGAATTTGACAATTAGTACAAACCTACTTCTTTAAATAACAAGTAGACTTACTTTATAGATTGGCTAACTAGCAAGCTAGCTAGCTAGCTACTATACAATGACTGACCCACGCTATCTCACCTACCCCCTCACATTAACACTTCGACCACACGGGAATTTTTTTTTTTTTGTAATAAGCGCGACTTACCTTGATTCTTTACAATGTTAAAAATATAAATAAAAAAAAACATCTAAAGGAAATATCGGTTCATAACAAAGCAAACGCCATCAAAGACAACGGGTTTCGTTGTCATTTGAGAAACAGAAAGAAAGCAGAAAAACACATTTTCACAGAATGGGAATTTTCAGAAAATTTTCAGTATAATAGCAACAACAAAAACTAAAACGTAAAGAAAAATAGCAGTGACGTATATGTGTGTGTGTGTGTGTGTGTGTGTGTATATATATATATATATATATATATATATATATATATATATATATATAAGGGATATATATATATATATATATCTCCCTTAAGTTACACAAAACCCTTCAATTAAGGCAGCATGTTGGTTTTCGGTATTTGGTACTTTCATTTTTTTTTAACGTAATTCTTTTTGCTTTTAATTCCTGAACTAAAACTAATAATTTAAAAAAATTATTTTAATATATCAAAATACTAAAAACTGTTCCATTTAACAACCTGTAATTGAAGTGTCAGCTTATTACATCTTATGTAAGACCTGGTAAAATTAAAGGTAGCCCCATGTGTTTTTAAATAAATCTATGGTTTGAAAAAATTATAAAGCATGTCTTTTTTTATTCTTTCTCTCCAAAGACAGGCCGAACCCCAAACTTTTTATTTTTATTTAGATATAAATATTGTCACAGTAACAAAATACGTTCTTTGAGTCTACGGGGGGTATGCCTTTACGCGACTTGCTAGAAACAGCAGCCAAATATCCCTCAAATCCGATCCTGTTGTCTCATAAAACAAAAATGAAGGGGAAGAGGGTACATTGAATGATGTAGTCTTAGATACACTGCGCCTGATAGAAACAACAAAAATCTGTTACAGCAGGAATGTCTCTGATCATACGTTTATCTGACCTGGTGTTAAACTATGTTATTAATTAACTCGTCTGTTTCTTTACTCCGTCACTACATTCTTTACTTAGCAATTAAACTGATTCACGCCATTATTAAAACCTCTCGAATTCTAGTGACTTTTGTATTCAATATTCAATAGTATACAAATAGATAATCAAGGAGCCATCACCAAGACAAGACACCTTTATTTGTCAAAATTATCGCCTTGCATTTTACGTTCCAAATTCATATCCTACCGAGGGATGCATTTAGCCTTTCATCCTATTGGGACTATCAATAAAAAGATTAAGTACCTACCAAGCATAAGTATTAATAATAAAGCACTTGGCATACATAACACCTTCCTTCCCTATCACACTTGTGTATGAGAAATGCATGGCCTTATGCTAGAAATCCTTCGTACTAAACTATTTAAAAGACATTCAGATGAAAGTCTGGTTTTTAAACCGTGATAAAATCAACGAATTTCTGACATTACGGCTAGTTTCGTTTCGTATTTGTTACTTCTTTTCATACACACTATCACTATTCCACTTTTTAGAAGAAATCCTAAGCTTCCTCCCTTTCTCCCTCTCTGTCTCATCATGTTTTGTGTGTGTGTATATATATATATATATAAAATAAAAACAAATATAAACGTTACAAAATTGGCTGCTCATCGAAAAATTTCAAGAATTGCATATTGATTTTTCTGGAAAGTAAAAACTGTCGTTACTGCCGTTGTTGCTTCCTTAGCCCCCTCCCTCACTCGTTTCTTGCCCCCAGGTCATCTCTGTTCCATTACACATATTAACCTTTGATCGAAGACATTCCAAACGTGACCATACATGTTTTTTTACAGAAATATGGGGGTTTCACATTATATAAGACTAACATTATTCCAATGGGCGCTTGTTTGTTTTTTTAATTAAATTAACAGAGTAAATTTGAGGAAGATTTCTTTGCTATTTCTAACAGGTCGGTTGACCACTAAAGCCACTCTTTATTGAAGATACGGATGACCGATTGGTGTGTGTGTATATATATATATATATATATATATATATATATATATATATATATATAACTATATGGAGGAGGAGGAAAATAAATTTTAAGAATAAAATACGAAGTGGAAAGAAAATTTGCTGAGCAAGGTATCATAATAATATATATATATATAAGACAAACACACTATTCGAGAGAACCGGTCATTTAATGTTATCAGATAATGTTATCAGTTATTGTTATCAAAATCAGTGGGTCCCAAACACGAAAAGGATAAAGGATATTATCGGGATTCTATTTAACATTATCAACCGGTTATTGTCATCTAAACGGTTTATTGATAAACTTCTCCCACTATATATATATATATATATATATATATATATATATATATATATATATATATATATATATATATATATATATATTACAAACATGCGTACAAACAGAAACATACAAACATCGTACTTATATAGTCATACACGCGAGCGCGTGTGTGTATAATATAGCAGATATATAAAAAGAAAATTAGTGTTTGGTTTCTGTTCCCTTCTGAAGGAAACAAAAAAAAAAGTAGTAGAAAATGAAGAAGAATTTGAATGAATGCTTGTTTTACTTATATTTGTACACAAGGACACAGATATACATACATAAAACATGTGTGAGTATGTATATATATATATATATATATAAACATTTTCTATACACCCACACACTGAGAGACGACGAAGGAAGTACCAACGAGGTCACATGAAGTGCTTGAAATAGCAACTAAATCTACATCAAGCACAGACCCTAATACCGTAAATAAAGAAGTATAATGCATTGGTCACAAAAGACGAGATGGTCGTGGTTGGAATACCTTTGAGCTCTCTGTTCAGTAGTGGTTAGCCTGGGACTAAACAACGACTACATTCCTACATATTTATAAACATATACACGCAGAAATGTATATATGGGTTATCCGGATACATTTAACCATACTGTAAATACGCCACATACCTCATAAATATTATACACACACACTGTACATATATGTATATATACACATATATTTATGTATATATATACATATATACACATCATACGAATATATATATATATATATACATACATACATACACATCATACACATATATATATATACGCACACACATTATACATATATATACACGCACACATCATCTATCTATATTACCTATGTACACAGAAACTTATCCATATATTTAGTTTCGATGTTGGTACATATATACAGTGAAATATATTTTATTTTATATGTATACAAATACTATATTAATATATATATATACACACACACACATGCATTCGGTATTTATATGAATACACACACAATTTTATTCATAAAATATCACAGTTAATCCATATATATATATACAAATAATATTAGGGACAAAATCCAAAATTACAGGTAAAAAACTCAATTAAAATCAATTTATAAAAAATCAAAATTAAATTGAGCCTTATAGATAAAGTATATATAAAATATATAGTTTTAGGGAAAATAACCAATTTTCAAAAACTCATCGATGAAAATCCACTATCACATATAGAAAAATTAATAATTAAAAGCACAATAAATGAGTATAATATAAGTAAAGTAAATATCATAAGATAAATATAATTATATTATATTATATTTATCTTATGATATTTACTTTACTTTATATTATACTCATTTATTGTGCTTTTAATTATTAATTTTTCTATATGTGATAGTGGATTTTCATCGATGAGTTCTTGAAAATTGGTTATTTTCCCTAAAACTATATATATATATATACATATACATACATACATACAGACACACACATTCATATATGTATATATACACACGTAGATAGATAGATAGATAGATAGATAAACACGTATGCGAAAGCGACCTATTGTCGGAGATGTTAATGTCACAATACTCACTCTGCTGGCGTTGTGGTGATGAAGATGTTAACTGATGCTCTGTATTATCCCATTGCTAATCATATATAGCCATCGGTCGCTTATTCTTCAGAAATATCGGCCTTCGATGTGTCTCTTCCTTTTGACCGCCGTGTCTCTCATCTGACGAGAGAGGGAGAGCGAGAGAGAGAGAGAGAGGAATGAAAAGCCAACAGACTATTCGTCTATCGGTTGTAGTAGTAATAATAATGGAGGAAACGATAGTGCGAGCCAGCTTCCCTTCCAATTACCCAACTACCAAGACGTTCAGTAGACGATGGAGCTGGTGATGAGGATGGCTGCTGCTGCTGCTGCTGTTAAATGTGGATAACACACATGTCGATGGTGGAGGAAAGCGTAGTGAAACTGATGAAGATTATAATGATGATGATGGTAAAGGTAATGGTGATGATGGCGGCGGCGGCGGTACTACTGTTGTTGTTGATGTTGATGTTAGTAGTTACGATGGTGATGCTCGCTACGTATCGGTGATGGTGGCGATGGTGCTGCTGATAATAATGTTGACGATAGTGAGGGTGTTGATGATGGTGGTGCCGCTGCAAATAAAGTTGACGATGAGGGTAATGGTGATGCTGGCGGTGGTGCAAATAATGTTGACGATGATGGTGGCGGCAGTGGTGCTGCTACTGCTGGTGTTCAAAATAGTAGTGATGATGATGATGATGGTTACAGCTTGCTGAATCAGTGGTGGTGGCAGTGGTGGTACGGTCGTTTAGGATAATAGTGATGATGGTGGCAGCCGCTGTTTGCGGTGGTGGCGAAGTTGTTGAGGATTATGGTGATGGTGGTGGCTGCCGGTTACTGCGTCGATGGTGGTGATGTTGAAGATAGTGTTGATGATGGTTGATGCTTGCAGGGACTATGGTGGTGGTGGTGGTAGTGATGCTGGTGGTAACAGTAATAATGGTACACACGGTAGCAGCCGACGCCTCTAATAATCCTCATATGTCCCACTTAAGAAAAGTTCAAAACACACACACACATAATGTGTTACATTATAAAATTAAAATAAAATGATTCATTACAGATGGCCATATGTTTTGCTCTACATAAGCTTATCAAACAAACCTGTAATTCATTCAGCTGAAAGAATTTATAATTAAAAATGGGTAGGACTATTTGAAAACATTTTTTTTTCTAAAAATAGATTTAAAAAGAAGATAAAGAAATAATATATTGCAGGTGCAGGCATGGCTATTTGATTAAGAAGTTCCCTTTGCAACCATGAGGCTTCAAGTTCAATTCCACGGCACAGAACTGTAAATATGTGTTTTCTACAAAAGCTCCCGGTTAACTAATGCCTTGCGAGCAAATTTGGTAGACAGAAGCCCATTGCATGTGTGTATATATAGATATGTGCGTGCGAAGGTGCATAGCCTAGTGGTTAAGCTGTTGCATTCATGATGTAGCAATCATGAGTTTCATTCCCAGACTGGGTGTCGTGCTGTGTTCTTCAGCAAAACACTTTATTTCACATTGCTCCAGTCCTCCATTTCAATCAAGGGGTAATGTTAGCCTGCTCACCTAGTACCAGCGTGGCACCATTCAAAGGCTAAAATGATGCAAATTGCATTGTGACTAACGATGTGTAACAACATCTGACAATCCGATCAGTCACATGATCGCATCATATATATATATATATATATATATATATACACACACACTAGTTTAAAAGCCACACTCTGTGTGGACTTTTAAGCAAGGGCTAATTAGGCCTGTAATCCAAAACTAAAGTGAGCTAAATAGAATGACTATGATACATGTATAATGACTATATGCCCTGGTGGTGTTTGATCAGAGGTTTTTTCGAACAAAAAAAAAAAACAAACAGAGAAATGAGACATACAACATAAAGAACATTCCCTTCATCAGTTGTCCCCTGTTTTATCTACTGCGTTTGTTGTTTTACTCTTCTTTCCCTAGCACCTTCGGTGCCACGTAAAAAGCAATGGTGCTACATAAAAAGCACCCAAGACACTCTGTAAAGTGGTTGGCAGTAGGAAGGGCATCTGGCTGTAGAAACCATGCCAAAACAGACAATGGAGCTTTGTGCAGTTCCTGCCCTTACCAACTCCTGTCCAAAACTGTTCAAAAGATGCCAGCATGGACGTTAAATGATGATGATGATGGGGGGGGGGGAGATTTGGTATCTTCTTGCTTTGACACTCCGTGATAGCTGTAAACAAATGTCAGTGTGATACGAGAGATGTTTTTCAATCCCAGTTTTCTATGAAAACATGTCTGGTTACAGGAAAATATTATCTTACTTGGAAACAGGTGAGGATTGGCGGCAGGAAGGGTATCCCACCACAGAAAATTTGCCTCAACAAAATCCCTTCTCGCCCATGCAAGCATATATTTAATTTATTAACTAGTTGCAGTTTTCCACTGCTGTTTCAGTTTGGAATCAGACAATGGGGATTCGAAGGTAAATGCCACGAAACATCATAAATGAATTGTTATAAATACAAGTTTTTGATTCATAAACATGATTTCCATTTCTTCCATTACTACAATGATATATATTCCACGGTTGCAGTAGGCAAGATGTCATCATAAACAAATCAGGTTTGAAGTGAATCAGAACCATTCACTATCACCACAATGGCTACTATGCATCAACATCAAAGGCAGCCTCGAGGATGTTTGGGTTTAAATTACATGATTTATATCCATCAACCTATCGAACGTATTACACTTCACTTACCTAAACAGTAATATGTTTACTTCAACAATGACAATGATATTCTAGCCATTATCCACAGGAATGACAAGTCTACTCTAGCTGAATGGATGTGAATTATCAAGATTCACACACTTAACTCAATTGAACAGACTATAGATACATATTTTGCATATTACTTACACATAATCAATACGGACATACAATGTAAGCACATCACCATGTGAATTTACATATGTATATAACTACAGAAGGGAGGAGGATATGCTTGTTTGAAATTTATGGTGTGTGCAACCTCTGGCTATCTTGCATTCTTTTGTTTGTTGCTAGTTTAATGGCTTCAAGCATATTCATATAGAAAATATTATGCATACGCTTGTGTTTATAGAAGTCAATTGTACATAGTGTTATTAACATGCATGACTTGGCAGAAAGAGATAATGCCATTTTGGTGGTTCGTTCAACTATATAGCATGCCTTGTATAGAGACTAAATGAAAGAGAGTAAAAAATACCATTGGTAAGTCTGTTCAAAAAGAGCAAAAACGGACAGCTGTTCAAGCTATGTTCTGTCAAGGTAAAACAACCAAAATGCTAAAAGTATTAAAAGAAAGAGTTTGCTCAAGGCTGTTGAGAGCTGGGTGCAAAAACTACCTTATTTTCCAGCATACCAATTGAATTTTTCAGACCAAAATTTACCCCCCCCCCCCCCACCAAAAAAAAAGGCAGGTTGATTTATACACCAAGATGCCTTTAGAGGACCGAAAATCCTTGTGAAATGTTGTAAGATTTGGGAAGATAGAACAATGTTTGAATGTCTATACTACATACAAGGAGATAATAAAAAGTTCCTGGCTTTAAGGGTTTTGCGAAAGGCTTGGTTGGAAGCCCAAACTTCCAAGTTCTTTTACAGGGCTTAGTAAAACTGAAGGACCTCTGCAATAGGTGTGTGAATCTGGGAGGGGAATATGTTGAATAAAATCATAATTAACTGATCCTCCTGTATTTTCTTTTACGCAAAGCCCAAACGTTGACAGCTGGAAGGCCATCCTACTGTAAAATACAGCCAAAGAAAAACTGATGCCAGCATGGAAAAATGGACGTGGAACATTTATACTAATCTCATTTTTCAAACATGCTTGAATTAAAGTATACCTGAATTTGGATTATTGGGAAAAGAATGCAAGAGCACCGTAATTCATAGGGGCACCATATCCGGGACAATATAAATGTGCAAGACCAGACTTTTCAAAGAATTTAAAGAATGAGTGGCTGAGAAAAGGGAGTTGAAAAGAAGATGCATCTGGCAAGTGACCGATTGAAATATTACTAAAAAAATACTAGATCAGAAAAACATCTATCAATTTCTAGATCCAAAAAGACATCCGTAGAATATATATATATATATTAAATATACATATTCACAAAGGAACAAAAACACATGTATGAATTTAGAGAGATGTAGACATAGAGTGAGTGGTGCAAGCTGTTCGTGAAATGCCAAAGGTGAAATGAAATCTGTTGCCTAGGTGTTGTTGCGCTAGCAACTAGTAGAGGATGGGAGGGGAGATGAGGAGGAAGAACTGAGCTGGACAAGAAGAAGAAGGGTAAGAAATCGAGGGAGGGAAGAAAACGAAAAAACCGAAATTAGAAGGAAAGTATTACAAGATAGAGATAGGAGAAAAGTAAAGTGAACTGATAAGAAAAGAAAAGAAGTAAACAAAGAGAAGAAAGAAAATGAATTGGGTTTAGAAAGGGAGGAAGAAATCGCTGTTAGTGGCCAGCATGTGTCATGCTTGGTAAGAGAGAGAGAGAGAGAAAGAGTAATGAAGTGAATTTGAATAGACAGTAATCCGAGATATGCAGGTGTCAATGTCTGTAATACGACTGAAGTGGAAGAAAAAAATTTA
This sequence comes from Octopus bimaculoides, assembly GCF_046866305.1. Taxonomy (NCBI): domain Eukaryota; kingdom Metazoa; phylum Mollusca; class Cephalopoda; order Octopoda; family Octopodidae; genus Octopus; species Octopus bimaculoides. The sequence continues at coordinate 3,929,850 of NC_142953.1, forward strand.
GTCAATTATGGCTAATTCCTACCGTTAGCAGAAGAATCAGGTTTAGTTTGTTGTCTGACAGCGTTGGCATGAGAGAAAGCTGAAATACGTAAACATCCCGTCTGTTGCTCTTTGATAAATGCTTTAAAATATAAACGTAACAAGGCCCCGGAGAAACAGACAGAAAAGACAAAATGGAAACAGGTCAGGTGGAAGTGAAAGGAAAACGAGAATGAAAATCGTGCGTGTGCAAGTAATACATACAAACACACACATATATATATATATATATATATATATATATACGTGCGCGTTTTTTCATTGAGGAAATTCATTCAAATTGGTGAGGTTTGTTGCTCTGTAGGAAGCCAACATCTGTTGTGCAATAAAGTTATTCTATCATGCAGTCAGGTCCCTCCACCGACCAACAACCGAAGGCTGTTTATAGTTGAAAACGGGGACGAAGATCTTTGTACTTTAAATTCCCGATTCAGAATCAAGTCTAACTTTCTTCCTGTCATTAATACATAATACTTTGTATCAATCGCATGGCATATCATCTTCCTTTTCCTAGTGTTCAACGAGAAAAGTTCACTTCTTATTATCTCTTTTGGGGGAGAAGTAATTATGCACTGCACACCAGAAAGCATAAAGTGAAAGTTCAAATCTACTGACTGTTAAATATTCCGTTTCGTATTTACGTAAAGGATTATTTTCCCTTCTCGTCATCTGTGTTAATATTCAATGTAAAGTAGTGAACATGGAATTTTGTTCACTATTCGAGTTTTGTTAACCCTTTGACTGCGTAATTAAATTTCATGGTCGTTCTCATAATAATGTTAATTATCCACCAAACTATTAGATCTGATATTTACTGCTTCTTCAATATTTTTTCAGTATCTCTTGTAGGCATGCCCATCGCTACCTCATTATTCAATGGTGCTCTCTCAGATTTAGACCTGAAACTTTAGATGATGGGGCCAGTTAATTACATTGGCCTCAGTGATCAACTAGTACTTATTTCACTGACCTTGAGAGGATAAAAAGCAAAAGCTGACCTCAGCAGAATTTGAACTCAGAGCATAAAAGATGGATGAAATTCCACTTAGCATTCCGTCCAGCATGCTAACGATTCTGCCAGCTCACCAGCGTAAGAACAAGAGTTTAATAGTTTATTTGTGTTTACACAAAAGCAAAACAGTGTAAGTTAGGGATATAGTGGACCGCAGAAATTATGAAATGTAAAGCACACTCTAGTTGGAGTTGAAACCAGAATGTAGATGAATGAATATAGAATACAACAAGGAATCTAGTCCATAGCTCTGTTGTTTTTGCCAGTAAATGTGTCTAAGAATAATTAAAATCTATACCTATTCTTTATCTGTTGATGACTGAAGTAACATTCATTACTAAAGTACCAATACAACATGAATTATGAATTAATATATATGCAGTATCATATCTGTATGTTTTTATCTGTGTGAGGCTGCTCCTATTTGTCTGATTCAGTCACACAGTTGCATAACATTCAGGAGGTCATCAGAACAACATCATTTGTCCATACAGTGCTGCAGTGAAGGTTTCTGGGGAAAGAGAACTTGAGCCTGGTGGGGCTCCATGTAGCAGATAGGGGAATAACCACGAGATAAAGGGCTTAGCAAGAAATATGGAAACAAACCATCTAGATCACACATAGGCTGCCATTTTGCATGGCATAGTACCCAACAGCCCTCCATGAGTTACATCATGTCATTAAGTAGCTTCCATCTACTTTATTGTAAGCAAAGAGAAAATAGCTTTAACATGTTTGAAGAAAAAACATGGATACGTCTTATCATGTATAAAAATTCCATTCACATCTCGGACACCTTATAAGAACATAAACTGTTCCTATTACATAACTGATACTTTATTATATTGGTCCCACAAGGATGAAAGATAAAGCTGATCACAGTGAGAATTGAACTCAGAGCTTAAAGAAAAGTAACAAAATATTTATTTCTTTATTGCCCACAGGGAGGCTAAACTTAGAGGGGACAAACAAGGACAGACAAAGGGATTAAGTCAATTACATCGACCCCAGTGTGTAACTGGTACTTATTTAATCGACTCCGAAAGGATGAAAGGCAAAGTCAACTTAGCCGAATTTGAACTCAGAACATAGACAGACGAAATACCGCTAAGCATTTCGCCCGGCATGCTAATGTTTCTGCCAGCTCACCATCTTAGAAGTAACAAAATATTGGTAAGCATTTTGTCCGACTCTTTTACAATTCCTCCAGTCCATTGTCTATTCATGGCCCTTTATATACATTATATAAGTATAGACATTTATATAAGTAACATTTATTCATTTATTCAGTCCAGCGAATAAATTGCAGTTCTCTTGGAACGAAAAATATAGTTTGTCAGCAAAAGACATAAAGCTTTGTATTTTAAGAGACAAAGTCTATTTAGAAAGATGATGCTCTGACATGAATATCATTTGCAGACGCAAGTGTTGCCAAGGGACCTCAGATTGCCAGATAAAAGTATACAAGTACACTCTGGGCTGGAATTATGTATGAATGCTACACATAAAATACATAAAACCAACATAAAATGTTTTTCACTGCAAGGAAATAAAAAGCTGTCAGAGGTGGGTGGAAAAAAAAAAAAGAAAATTGATGGCTTCACACAGACAACTATATAAAAACTATAAACAATTTAGCTATATTCAAATTTATGCAATAATGATAATAATAATAATCCTTTCTAATAATAATAATCCTTTCTAATAATAATAATCCTTTGGGGAAAAGACCAGTTGATTACCCTAGCGTTTCACTGGTTCTGAATTATCGACCCTGAAAGGATGAAAAGCAAAGTCTACCCTGGTGGAATTTGAACTCAGAACATAGCAACAGGCGAATTAGCACTAAGTATTTTTTCCAGTGTGCTAATGACTCTGCCAGCTTGTCACCTTCAATGAATCGTTTAATTTTATATTTTTTCTCTTTCTACTGTAGGCATAAGGCTGGAAATTTTGCAGGGATGGTCATCTAGTCAATTACATGAACACAAGTGCTGTTTCACATCAGTGTTTTTTTATACATATTCAGTAAAAATACAAAAAGCCAGGGAAAATGCTGCGAGGCATTTCGCCAATCCCTCTAACAGTTATGTCCTTGATTGGTGCTTTTAATTTTCTTTAACTCTGAAAGGATGAAAAGCAAAGTTGACCTTGGCAGGAATTGAACGCAATGCAGAGAGAATTGGAATAAACACGGCTCGGCATTCCATCCAACACTCTAAATGCTTTGCCAATTCACCACTCGATATATATATATATATATATACATATATATATATATACTGGTGCCGATAACGGAGGTGATGCTCATAGCTGGTAATAGATCTGTTGGATCAGAGCTGACATGAGGGCTAAACAACAAACAAACAAACAAATGATGCAAACTAACGATGGAACTAGGTTTGGCTGACACTCAAATTGTTAGATATAGAAGATAAACTTCCTCTGTCTGGTGCTCTACTGATTCTAACCCACAGCTGCACTTACAACAACTACAACAACTGCTGTTGTTGACTGGCTGGCTGGCTGGCTGGCTGGTTGGCTAGCTGGTTGGTTGGCTGGTTGGTTGGTTGGTTGGATTATGTGTAAGATGATAACCAAGACACATGAATAGTTTCAGAAATTCTAAGAGTCTGCACCTGTTTGCACTCAGAGCGGTCACTCTGCCTTCATTATTCCACAGACAGACCCCAGAAAGCAGGTGGTGGGTACACTTCTTTTGATGTTTCAGCGTTGAACTCAACAGGTTTAATTTTTGTTCACATATCCCATATTTCCAAGATTTGGCAGAAAAAAAAGTTGGTTGTGATAGAATTGAAACATCATGTTCAAAATAACAGAAAATGGATTGAGCACTTGTAGGAATATTGCTGAAGCATTATATAAAATATTAATTAGCACATCATGTCAATTATTATTATTATTATTATTATTATTATTATTATTATTATTATTATTATTATTATTATTATTATTATCCCAGAAACACTGGAAACTACAAGGTTTACACTCCTATTGAATTTATATATATATATATATATATATTCTCCTTTACTTGTTTCAGTCATTTGACTGCAGCCATGCTGGAGCACCGTCTTTTAGTCAAATAATTGGATCCCAGGACTTATTCTTTGTAAGCCTAGTACTTATTCTATCAGTCTTTTTTGCCAAACCGCTAAGTTACAGGGACATATATATATATATATATATATATATATATATATATATATATATATATATATATACAAAATGGCTGATAGTTAGCAAGGTGAGACACACATAAGAAAGAAGGAAACAAAGGACCACTGATGAGGTCACAGAAGTGTGACGAAAGAACTCTGGCCGAAATAAGATTTAGATTAAGATTAATGTAATATAAAGCTGAAAAAAAAAAAAAAAAAATTAACACCAAATATACAGTGCGTGTGTTTTTATTGGCTAAACTGGCAATATGACCATCCCCAAGTACAACAATATATATATATATATATATATACATATATATATATATACAAAATTAAGGATAAAATCACTTTAATGATTTTATCAAGTGGTCAGTGTGAAATAAAACCTTACAGGTAACAATTTACACTAATTTATCATTATATAATATAATTATATCAAAGGTGTGAATAAACATCTATACACTGGAGTATAGATGTGGTTTTTAGAGCCATTTGGCATCTATTTCTAGCGTGTTGGTTGGGTTTATCCACTCCTTTGATATAACTATATTATATAATTATATATTAGTATATATGTACATATATATATATATATATATATATATATATATATATATATATATATATATATATACATATATATGTAGCAGAAGTGACTTCTGATGAAGGTGTTAATGTTGATGTTCACATCAGTCAAACCAATCTCCTTTCCTCACTACAAAGAGAATAAAAAAAAAAGCCTTTATAAAGGCAAACAATCTGTTTGAAGATACATTTATGTAGTGCAACTTGTACATCTTATGTTTATTGCATGGTATGTCCAGTACTTTACAGTCTGGTGAAAGAACATCAGTTTGGTAGTTTCAGAAAAAAAAAAAAAAGAATTTTTCTTTGAGTTATTTACAGATTTACACCTAAAGATTAATAAAGATTCAAATTTACACATTGTTAACTTGTTATGTATCACCTTATTTTAGAAACTAATAAATATTACCCATTTAGGAAGCCAAGTGGAAAGTTACAGTACATAATTATGCATCAGACAGTCCGCCTGTGATTATAAATGATTCTGTGAATAATGTTTGTGTATGGTTATTCAGTAACTTGTCTGATCTATTTTCTTTCAATATCATTATAATGAACCATTAAAACACAGTGGTTGTAAGAATATTAATTAATTAGATAAACAATGAAAGTACTTAATTCTTAGAGAGGGTAAAATAAAATCTTGAATCTTTCATCTTTTATGTTTTACTTGTCTCAGTCATTGGACTGCAGCCATGCTGGGCCACCACCTTGAAGGATTTAGGTGAACAAATCTGCCCCCCCCCCCCCAATACTATTGGTCTCTTTTGTTGAACCACTAAGTTACTACTTTTTGTCACCCTTGCACCCATACGCCATCCTGGATCCTGCACTAACCATTGTGTTTAGGGCTTCTTCCCTAAAACATTGTACCCTCTGGAATCTGCTCTCAACTCATGTGTTTCCTGCAGTTGTTCACTTGCAAGCGTTTTAATGGAACATCAAAGGTGCCAAACCTACTGGTTTCAAAGGGCCTGCAAAAGGTCAAGGGTACTGCCACTTCCTCCCTGACTTAAACAAGTAAAAAAAAAAAAAAAAAGCACCACCACCACCACCACCACAACCAGTACTACTACCACTAATTCCACCACTGCCACTGCCGCTACTGTCGCTGCCGCCAACGCCAATGACGCCACCGCCGTCACAACCACCACCAACACCAAAACCACCACCACAACTGTCACCAATGCATCACAGCCACCACAACCAGGACACCAATGTCATACCAACACTCCCAACACTTTCACTACCCACCCCACCCATCATACTGTTATCACTACCACTGCCGCCGCCGCCATCGCCTGCCACCCTTGTCATCACAACCTTCCCACAACCGTTACTATCTCCACTACATCACCAGCCTCAATGCTTCTACCACCACCACCACCACCAATGTCGTCATTATAACCGTTTACCATCCTTGCAAAACTGTTATCTTATGAGAAATTCATTAAACAAAAGGACAGAACGAAACAGTTTCTATTTTTAAGACGTTTCTTCTTCTTCTTCTTCTTCTTCATCATCTTCTCTTGTGTTTGTCAGCTTCGGAGTCTTGACATGTCACAGGGAGGTGGGGGAAGGAGTGGAGGTGGAGGTGGGGGTGGGGGTCGAGGAGCAGTTTGACATCACTGGATTGTGGGAGGAGGGGACTCACTCCTCCCTGTCAGTTCTTGCTGGGATAGTGCTGCACATGATGGCACTGATGATGATGGTAGTGGTGATGGTGTTGGTGGTGGTGGTGATGGTGATGATGATGATGACGATGATGACAACGACGATGATGCTGGTGGTGATGATGATGATGATGATGATTCTGACGATGATAGTGGTGAGGATGACGGTGGTAGTGTGCCAAGCAATGGGACTGAACTTGGAACCCTGTGATTGGGAAGCAAACTTCTTACAACACCCACATCTGCACCTCTTTGGCAATACTGAGATGTAAAGTCTAACTGTCTGTCTACCTGTCTGCCTGTCTGTCAGTCTTTACCTTAGTTCTTAAGTGAACACTCAGTGTGTATATATATATATATATATATATGCATGTGGGGGTGGAGAGAAGTCCTCTTTCTCTTCTATATAAGTCCTATTCCACAGGTTATTTCCACGTGGATTGCTTTCCACTTTTTACCAACATATACTTTCGTTCTGCACACTAGTTGCAGGCATAGCTCTGTGGTTAGGAAGCTTGCTTCTCATTCACATGGTTTCAGGTTCAGTTCCACCACATGGCAGCTGGGGAAAGTGTCTTCTGCTATAGCCTCAGGCCACCTGACGCCTTGTGATTGAATTTGGTAGGCAGAAGTTCTCATCATGTGGTATGCATGTGTGTGAAAGTGTTTGTGTCTCCTATAACAAATAGGAGGGAATCTACATCCGACTATCACTCCAATTCTCCTCTCAGCTAATTCAAGCTCAATCATTCAAGCTATACACATAAAACATTGCATCTCATATAGAGGACATTTGCTTCACGTCTTTCCAATCTTTGCACATCCACTGTATTTGATGCCCATATTTGTCACCTTGTACTATAGCACTGTGCAAGCATGCATCAATCTGTCCTTCAGTCAAAGAGATGAATCCCTTTGCTAATAGTAGTGGTAATAGCAGCTTGAACTTTTTTTTTTTTCCCACTCTATTCTAACTATGGCTAATATGCTTTCGTAACACCTGCCTCCACTCCTAATTCAGTAACCTAGGTTACAGGAGCTATCAACTATTTCTAAGGAGTCTTCTGAGCATTCAAAAGAATTTATTTCATAGGTGTTCTTACTGCAAATTTCTCCAGTACATCTGCTGTAAATGAAGGCCTTGCATGTGTCTATATATGTGTGTGTGTGTGTATGCATATATGCATATGTGTGGGTGTGGGTGCATATATCTATGTACATGCATGTATGCATATATGTGCTTGGGTGTGTGTGCATGCATATGTGTTTGTGTTAGTGTGTGTTTGCATACATGCATGTGTGTGGGTGTGTATGCATATGTGTGCATGTATGCATATGTGTGTGTGTGCATAAGTGTGCTTGTATTTGTGTATATGTGTGTGTATGCATATATATGTTCGTGTGTACAAATGCATGTTTGTGTTCATGTGCATATGTATGCATATATACATATGTATGTTGGTGGGTGTGCATACGTGTGTATACTTGCGTATTTGCTTGTGTGCATGTATGTGTACGCATATATATGCATATACATATATGTGCGGGGTGCACATATGTGCTTGTGTTTGTGTGTGTATTTGCATATATGCATGTAAGCATGTGTGTATGTGTATGTGTGTGTGTGCATGTGTGTGTTTATGGAATGCTGGTAGAAAGATCAGAATGATGGTGGAAAAATAATCAATATGTTTATCTAATTGTGTTATGGTGTGTGAAGAGAGATGGAGCGAAAGAGAGATGGAAAAAGAGAAAGAGAGAGAGATAGAGAAAGAGAAAGAGAGAGAGAGATGGAGAGGGAGGGAAAGAGAGAGGGAGAGGGAGAAAGAGATGGAGAGATGGTGGGGGAGAGAGAGTGTTTATGTGTGGGTGGTTGTATGTGTATATGTGCGCATATGAGTGAATGAGAGAGAGAGAGAAGGGATAGAGAGAGATGGAGAGAGAGAGAGAAGGAGAGACAGATGGTGGAGAAGGAGTGTGTCTATGTTTGGTTGTATGTGTATGTATGTGTGTATGAGTAAGAAAAAGAGAGAGGGGGAGGAAGATTGTAGGCAAGGAGTGTGTGTGTGTGTGTGCGTTCATGGTTGTGTGTATGTGTGTATGTCAGTAAGAAAATGTGAGAGAGAGATGGGAAGAGAGAAAAGGGGGAGAGATGGTAGAGGTGGAGAGCATGTGTATGTTTGGTCTTGTGTGTGTTTGTATGTGTGTGTGGGGGGGTAGTGAGAGAGGGAGAGAGAGAAGCTGTGATCACTCTACTGCTACCACAATTTATTAAGCAAATACCACCACTGATAGTCGTTACCACCACCACCACCACCACCACCACCACTACTACTACTACTACTACTAACACTACCACCACCATCATCACTACAACCAGTACTGCTGCCGCTGTCACCATAACTGCTACCACCTACACCTTCACCACCACCACTACCACCGCCACTACAACTACCACCACTACTATTGCTGCTGCCACTGCTACTACTACTACAAATAATAATGATGATGATGATGGTGGTGGTGGTGGTGGTGGGATCTCCCATCAAAGACTACATGTGGGTGTTCAGTTTTTGTTGAATGACCAGCACAAGTGGGTTGTTGATAGTGATGAAATGTTTGTACCGTACCTTAGGTCATTCCTTCCATCAAATCAATGTCGCCGGGACAGGTGCGCAACATGCCACATGTCAGGTGTCAAAGCGATCACAGACCAACATGAAAGGAAGTGTTTTGCTGAAGAACTCAACATGTTGCTTGGTCCAGGAATTGAACCTACAATCCTTGCAATCATGAGTGCAACACCCTGACCACTGAACAACCTATAAAATTAATGCTATTTTAGTTAAGAGTCATTTCTGGTTATAACAGAGCAGAACACTGAAAGAATGGTAAAGGCAAGTGGGGGGGAGGGGCGTGAAGTGAGGTAGTAAGAGGGATCTTTGTCTTGCAAGTTAATTGGTGACCTCACGTGAAAAGCACCGAGTACACCATGTAAAACGGTTGGCATTAGGAAAGGCGTTCAACTGTAGAAACCAAGTCAAAGCAGATCCTGTTAAACCATCCAACCCATGCCAGCATGGAAAACAGATGTTAAACGGTGATGATGATGATGATGATGATGAAGATGTTCATCATTATCATCATCATCATCATATACACATATACATACAACAACTTTTATTGATAATCTGTTAATATCTTTACAGAAAGGGGTGATTCAATCCAGTTGTGTACCAGTTACAAATAGCATGACAGACACATTCCTCAACTACCATAATGTCTTTAATACGATGGCAGTTTAATTCCTTTGCATTTCACTTCACTTCTACACAATATTACAGACAGTTGGCATTGCTATGTTAATTATTAAAATGTTATTGTTATATCTGACATGGATAATGATGTCAGGCTCATTATGTGTTTATCTGATGGTCTTATTATTGGACTTGTGTCAATTAAGTCAATTACATCCTTCCTTCAAAATTTGTGTCTTTGTGTGGCAGAGATCTGGCAGAGTTGTTAGAGCAGTGGTAAAATACTTTGCAATATAACTTTCGAGCCCTTGGGTGGTGAGCTGGCAGAATCGTTAGCACGCTAGGTAAAATGCTTAGTGATATTTCACCTGTCTTTATGTTCTGCCTTTTTATTTTGCCAAGGTTGATTTCATCTTTCATCCTTCCCGGGTCGATAAAATAAATACCAGTTGAAAACTGGGGTCAATGTAATCGACTTAGCCCCTCCCCTGGCCTTGTGTCAAAATCTGAAACCAGTGTTTCTTCCAGCCCTAAGGCAGTGAACTGAGTTCAAATTCTGCTTAGGTCGACTTTTTCTTTCATCCTTTTAGGGTCACTAAAAGAAGTACCAGTTGAACACTGGGGGTGAGGTAATTGACATACCCCACCCCCCCTCACCTGAAATTGCTGGCCTTGTGCCAAAATTTAGAATCACTATTTCTTCCAGCCTTGAGGCAGCAAGCTGCCGGAATCATCAACACGCTGGGCAAAATGCTTATCAGTAATTTGTAGTGGTTATAATGAATGTAGTGGCGATAGTTGGTGGGGTGGTGCAGGTTGTAGTAGTGGTTGTATTTGTGGTGGTGCTAGCTGTGAAGATGTGTTGATAATGGCAGAGATGATGATGATGTTGATAATGATGATGATGATGATGACGATGATGATGACGATGACAACGATAATGCTGATGACGACAATGATGATGATGATGATTACCAGGGTGATAATGACAGGAGTGTTCGTTATGATGGTGGTGGTGATGGTGATGATGACGATGACGGTAATGATGACAGTTATAATGATAAAACTGATGATGATGATGATGATGATATTGCTAACAATGATGTTGACAATGATAATGATGATGATGATGATGATGATGATGATGATGACAACGATAATGCTGATGACGACAACAATGACGATGATGACGACAATAACGATGATGACGACAATGATGATGATGATGATTACCAGGGTGATAATGACAGGAGTGTTCGTTATGATGGTGGTGGTGATGGTGATGATGACGATGACGGTAATGATGACAGTTATAATGATAAAACTGATGATGATGATGATGATGATGATGATATTGCTAACAATGATGTTGACAATGATAATGATGATGATGATGATGATGATGACGACGATGATGATGACGATGATGATGATGATGGCGATCTTGGTGGTGGTGGTGGTGGCAGAGGTGTTAATGGAGGTTAGTGGAATTGGTGGTGTTGGCGGAGTTGATGGTGCTGGTAGAAGTGGTGTCTGGTTGTTACGATTTACAGCGTTGAGTAGCAAAGACTTAAGTAGCTAATTCTCAACATACCACTGAAATGAAGAATGAAGAACCCAATATTATTATTATTATTATTAATTTTTTTGTGTGCGTTCTTTTGACTGGGTCCCCCAACTCCGACTCCATAAAGTATTTGTCATAATCTTAAATAAATAGAAGACCAAAAGTGGTCGGTTCTTTTATGTTGGTAGCCACACAGGGAATCTGCAGAAATATGACAGGAAATGAATAATATTCAGACTAATTTGTCCCCTTTTCAGAATGGGCTATCTATGTTTGTTTTATAAAACACAAACTTAATTACTGATAATAATTATTAGGTCACAATGTGTGAATTTTCTTTCTTTTATTTTTCTCTTTTGTATTCATGTTGTTATTAATTAGTTACGGGGGGTGGTGGGGGAGACTGACAGTGTTATTGGAACGTTGAAGAAAACACTGAGCAGCATGTGTTCACTCGCTTTACATTCAGTATTTAAATGCTGCTAAGATCAAGCTTTGTCTTTCATCCTTTTGGGGCACTGACCAAGTACTGAGGTCGATTTAAATCAGGGTTTCTTAACCATTTTTTCTCTATGGGCCCCTTTGATTACTATTTTATTCTGGTAGCCCCCCCCCCCCACCATAGCCATTCAATTTTTTAAAACCAGTGTTATAGAAGGTATTGGTCAATCCAAAGTTATGAGAGAAAACACTTGCCCAAGGTACTGCCATGCAGTGAGAATGAACCTGGAACTACAAGTTTTTGATGCAAACTTCTTAAGCACACAACCACATGTGTGACCTCTTATTATCCATGTTCCCAGTAAAATTAATCCTTCTTGTCCCCCACCCCACGTCCCCTGCCACTAAGAGTCTGAAAGTCAGTAATGGAGGAGCAAAAAGAAGGTGGAGTTTCATTTCATTTCTTTTCCCCCTCTAGCAGAATATGTAAAGGAGAGATGTCAACAATTGCTACCAATCAATGTTAGACTAACGAGGAATTTAATTACACAAGTGAAATGTTGATGTTGGTATGTGTGATTGAGGTCAAACAATGTCATCAGATTAAAAAAAAAAAGTTTTATATTTCTGGCCCTGAGATAAGAATTACTCACCTTCCTACCAGAATCAGATGATTTGAAACACTAGATGAATTTAAATACATATGATATGCATAAAATAGGCTAATTGCAGAGCCAGGGTGTCAAAGATTACTGATTTTCATTGGGTGATAGGGGTCAGTGTTTACTACCCAAATAATCATCAGTTCACATCCAGCATTATCTCACTACCAGGACAAAAACTCTTTCCTCTGGCCCCATGGCCAAGAAATAACCTCCACAGGCTCGATTTATAAATATGTCTCTGAAGTTAATTACTCAGACATACCAAATGTATTAAAATAATAATAGTTAAATTAGTGTTAACATGTTTAAAGTAGTGAGCAATTAATAGCTAATTAAAATACTTATGTGCTAAGGAAAAGACATTAACTTAAAAAAATAATATTGTTTCATTTATTGCACCAAATATGCAGAACAACTCAAGACATGTTTCATCTTATTAGACCTCGTCAACAAAGAACTGACTACACTGTACTTGATAGTGATGAGAGAAGCAGTAATATAGATATGCAATATTGTATATGAGTAGATATGAAAACTTTGCATATTTAAAGAAATAAACTATTGATCGTAGTCCTCTGCCTGTCCTGTGTATCGCATGGGATACACAGGACATAAAGTGGGTAATTATATCAACTCTAGACTGGTTCTTATTTTTATTGGTCCAGAAAAGATGAAAGGCAAACTTGACTTTGGTGGAATTTGAACCGGGAACCTAAAAAGGCAGCCACTTAAGATACTCCCAACTCCAACACTCTCTAAACATTCTACCAATCTGATGGCCAATAATAATAATAATAATAATTAAAAAAATGATGATGATGATGATGATGATGATGATGATGATGATGATATTGATGATGATGATGATTTCTTGCAGAGTCCCAAGACCCTATATTTACACAGAATAAGCAGGAAATGAAGATTGTGTTGCATGCACACCTCTCTAGAGGGAATTACTGTGTGTGTGTGTGAGTGTGTGTGGTGTATACATACATATGTATATGTGTGTGTGTGTGTGTGTATATGTATATATGTGTGTGTGTGTGTGTGTATATATATGTATGCATGCATGCATATATGTATAGGTATGCATGCACATATATATATGTACATAAAATATATGTGTGTGCATATATATGTAAATATGTATTCATTTTTATCTTTTACTTGTTCCAGTCATATATATATATATATATATATCTGTGTATGTGTATATATATATACATATATATATATATATATATATATATGTATGCATGTATATATATATATATATGTGTATATGTATGTATGTATGTGTATACACACACACATACACACATCTTCCCCGCCAAAAGGCAGATACTTATATGAAAGAGGGAAATAAAACAAAAACACTCTCAAACTAAACTATGTTCTTGGATTTAAGGATTAAAAAATGTGCTACATTTTTTTTCTCCCCTTTCTCTTTGAATGTGTAGCACCATCACGCTCGGATGGTGCTCTTAGCGCTCCACTAGCACAGATGCCAGTCATGCGGTGCTGTCATCGAATTTGATTTCGATTTCACTTGCCTCAACAGGTCTTCGCAAGCAGAGTTTAGTGTCCAATGACGGAAAGGTACGCATAAGTGGGCTGGTTACACCATTGGCATAGGCCACGGGTTATGGTCTCACTTTGCTCGCTGGGTCTTCTCAAGCGCAGCATATTTTCCAAAGGTCTCGGTCACTAGTCATTGCCTCAGTGAGGCCTATAAATATATATATATATATATATATATATGGATGTGTGTATGTGTGTATATATATATAATATATATATATATATATATGTATGTATATATATATATATATATATATACATATATATATATATGTATATATATGTATGTATGTATGTATATATATATATATATATATGTTTATATATATATATGTGTGTGAGTATATTTGAAGAAGGAAAAGAATGGCTTCACTGGCAGTTCTAATCAATTTAATTTTCTAATAATATAATTTTACTGTTTGGTTTTTAGATCTAGATCTAAAAACCAAACAGTAAAATTATATTATTAGAAAAATTAATTTAATTAGAACTGCCATTGAAGCCATTCTTTTCTTTTTTCAAAGATACCTAACTGTACCAAGGATTTCACACATTTTCCAATGTGTGTGTGTTTGTGTATAAATATATATATATATATATATATATATACACACACACATATATATATATATACACATATATAGGAAATTGTTTTCCTGTGTTAAACTTAAGATTCAAAACTGAATCCTCACACTTGTTGCTTGTCGAAATTTTTAACCAATATTACTGGTCAAGATAAGGCTGAACGCTGACAGAATTGTTAACACACTGGGAAAAAAGCTTAGCAACATTCCACCTGTCTTTACGTCCTCAAGTTCAAATTCCGCAGAGGTTGACTTTGCCTTTCATCCTTTTGGAGTTGATAAAATAAATATACCAGTTGAACGCTGGGGTCGGGGTAATTGACTTACCTCTTCTTCTGAAATTGCTGGCCTTGTGCCAAAATTTGAAATCAATATTACTGATATTGATGGAAATGCCCCTGTGCCCACAGGTGAAAGCCTCCCCCAGGTGGAAATTACAAGCTAGTCTTGCAGAACCTATGGATCGATCAATAAATTTGCATTGCTGCAGCTTCTTACAATGATGAGTTGTTTAAACACCAAGATTTCAACTGGCAGTCTTCTTGCCTATGTTGCCCGATTGATTTTTGATCAATATTGCTGATTAAGTTTTAATAGGAAATGATTAACAATAATAATAATAATTTTACAGAAAATAAAGTAAATCTTGACTGCGGAATAACTGCGAAAACATCTTAGAAGATAGGATGAATACCCTTAGAAAATAGAAAAAGTGGCCAGCAAGCTGCCTCTCAAATTCCAGTTAGAAAGAGATACAAGGTTCGATTCACTGCAGTGGCTTCTAAGGGCATTTACCCAATCTTTTTAGCTGCTTTCACAGCTACTCTGTGTTCGAGATTTCCATTATTTTCTGTAAAACACCAAATCACTGAGGCTTCAGTTTGTTTATAAAAATGTTCTCAATAATAACAACAATCATCATCCTTTCTACTTTAGACACAAGGCCTGAAATTTTGGGGAGGGTCGGGGGGCTAGTCAATTACATCCCCAAAAAGATGAAAGACAAAGTTGATGTCGTTTGTGTCTGTGTTTGTCCCCACCATTGCTGCTTGACAACTGGTGTTAATGTGTTTACATCCCCCATAACTTAGCAGTTCGGCAAAAGAAACCAATAGAATAGGTACTAGGCTTGAAAAAATAAGTCCTGGGGGGGTTGACTTGTTCCACTAAAACCCTTCAAGGTGGTGCTCCAGCATGGCCACAGCCAAATGACTGAAACGAATGAAAGAATACACAGACACCATTTAACATCCGTTTTCCATGCTGGCATGAGTTGGATGCTGGCGCCACATCAAAAGCACCTGTGATAGTGCCAGATAAAAGGCACCCAGCACACTCTGTAAAGTGGTTGGCATCAGGAAGGGCATCCAGCTGCAGAAGCCATGCCAAAGCAGACAGTTGGAGCCTGGTGCAGCTCCCCAGCTTGTCAGTTCCTGTCAAACCGTCCAACCCATGCCAGCAAGGAAAACGGACATTAAACAATGATGATGATGATACACACACACAAAAACACATAGATGCATAGGAATGCTACCGTGACGTAAGACTGTGAAGCCTAACATTTATAGATCTTTTTAATTGCGAGCTATTCAAGACTAGAGAAGGTGAGGTAGAAGACTGCTCCCTTGATGTGAGTAATGGTTGAATAAGACGGAGAAACACATCAGTCAGCAAAGGCGGAGAAAGTAGATGCTAAAGTTTCAATATTTGAATGATAAAAAGACATTAGAACAAAAATTCAAAGAAGCAAGTTCAACCTCCATCTATATCACCTGATTAAAATTACAAATGTTTTATCTAATTTTATTTAACATTTTTTCGTTTTTTTTTTTGCCGCAAAATATCATTTTATGCTGTTTATGAATTATTTATAAATATCCAGTTGAAATAACTGCATTTTCAATGTATTTATGAATATGTGTATTTGTCTGTCTGTCTCTCTATATATTTAGATCACATTCTTAGTTTGGAAAGACAAAAAGGTGAGGAGACAGACAGCGATAGATAAGATGAAGTGGGTAAATATATAGATTAGCTTGTTATGTATTGTATGTAAGATAATATAAAATAGGCAGACAGAAAGAGAGGAAGAGAAAGAGGAAATGTGTTCACTAATAATGTCTGTGTATACACACACATAGACACGTATATATACATATATGTATCTAAGCACAGAAATTTATGTATCTATATATATATATATACATACATATAAATATGTGTATCTCTACATATAAATATATATACATACACATATAAATATATGTATATATGCACACAAATATATGTAAATATGTGCATAACTATATATATGTATATATGCACACACACACATAAACCCAGATATGATCACACACACACACATTGCAATAACCGAACATACACACAGTCTCACAGACAGACATAATTACTGCTTCTGAATTAATGATGTTGACAAAATTGGCCGGTATTTGAATGTGACACCAGTGTGTTGTGGTCCATTATATATGACAGAAGGTGAAATGGTGAACAAATTGCTGCGGACGGTGGCGGTGGCAGCAGCGGGGGTGGGGGGGGATGTTTAAAAACAACACATTAAGAGAAGAGATTCAGAGGCGGCACTGGATCGGATGCAAGAGATCAGTTAATTCGACTCCATCTTTCCTGCTTTGAGGATAAAAATAAAACAAATGAAAGCGAAAACAGAAATAAATAAAAAAAAAAAAAAAGCAATTGTCAACAGAATTGTGGAGACTGACAGACTGGCTGGCTGGTTGGGCTGGTCGGCAGAGTTCAGTAGTCGGTGTATGTATTCTGATGTCTCCCCAAACCCACATCTCTCTTGATATATATATATACAGTATATTATAGGTGCGTGAGTGGCTGTGTGATAAGATGTTTGCTTCCCAACCACATGGTTCCAGGTTCAGTCCCAGTGTAACACCTTGGACAGGTGTCTTCTATTATTTATGCCTTTTCTTGCATGTGTGTGATGGACTCTCCCATCAGTTTTGACATATGAGGATCCGACAGCCTACACTTCCTTTGTCAGTCATAATGCTTATGTCGAATGTGACATTTGAGTCCCACCTACGATTTGCAAAGAAACCAGCAGATGTTGCAAGTATAAGGATTATGGGTCAGAACAGGCGGTATATTTGCAGCACCCCTAAGCTTGTTGACACAATCTCCATTTTGTTCACTCCAATGCCTTTTCTTGTGTGCATGTATGTGTGTGTATATATATATATACATATATATATATATATACACACATATGTACTACTATTATAACCTGGTTTCATTCGGGTCTACTCGGGCCACATTTTAAAGATGAGGAATTTTGCAGTAGAGGCCACGCCTTTCAATGGAGCCATGCAAACTCCCCCAACACTTTTAACATAGGTGTGCAAATTTTCAGGTCAATCCAACCACATTTACTAATACTTTTGCCTGCACAACTGCTTGTGAGACAACGTCTGCCCTTTTCACAAATATATAGTATATATATATATATATATATATATATATATATATGAACTAATTGTGTGCAGCACACAAGTGCACTCAGCAACAAGGCAAGTAAAGAAAGCAGCAATGACATGCAAAATTACATACATAGAGTAGACAGAACAAAACACAAAGAGACAGGAAAGTGAAATAGTAAAAAAGCATTGAGAAGAAAGTGTGCATGTGTGAATGTCATTTCTACATGTCCTCA
>NC_142953.1:3953138-3968138 GCF_046866305.1 Octopus bimaculoides
CACAAGATCCACCCGGTTTTTGTCTCGTGTATCATAATATTGAGGCGGATGAGCTTCAAAAATGTGCGCATTCAGTGATGTTTGATTGCTAGCTGCGTAATTACAAATACTGCATTGTAACGCTTCGCCTTGACAGGTGAGCAGATGGCGCTGCAACTGGACTTCTTTGTCGAATCGTCTGTTGCACATTCGACAGCAATACGGCTTCCTGTGTATCAGACGATGCTGCACCAGATTGGAGCGAGCAGCAAATTTCTTGTCGCAGAGGTTGCAAGCATAAGGCTTAATACCAAAGTGAATGTTCTGGTGTTCCAGTAAGATATTCTTATAGCCGAATCGACGGTGGCATATGTCACACTGAAATGGACGTTCTTTATCATGGGTGAGGCGTACATGTCGAATAAGACCATTTTTATAACCAAAAGCTTTACCACATATAGAACATTTATAATTTTCACCATCTTTTTCAAATGAAATTTGGCTACCGGCGGCAGTGCTGAGGCTAACAGGTGATGCAACATGATCCACAGCTGAAAACAGAAAAAAAAAAAAAAAAAAAAAAAATAGTTATTATTTAAAATATCTTCAAATTCTTGATTAATTTTTCAAAATTAACCAAGAATAAATTTTTCAAAATTAATTCTTGATTAATATTATCTAAAATATCTTCAAATTCCTGATTAATTTTTCAAAATTAACCAAGAATTAATTACTGATTAATATTTTCTAAAATATCTTCAAATACTTGATTAATTTTTCAAAACTAATTGAAAAGCATTGACAAAGTATTTCGTTAAAAATACAGTCTAGAATTAAACTTTTCCTGGTTAAATTTCTAATGTACTATTTTCTTCTGCTTATGTTTCAATTATTATTAACACATACCCACAGGGGCACATGTGTGTACAGTATTTAATCCAGTTGATCTTTACCGATCAGTATTTAATCCACTTGAGCTCTTACCAATCTATAACTGTGGAGGGAATCTGTGGAAGAGGTAGACCCAGAAAAACCTGGGACAAGGTGGTGAAATATGATCTTCGGATGTTGAGCCTCACGGAGACGATGACAAGTGACTGAGACTTTTGGGTGATCTGTTGTGCTTGAGAAGATGCATCAAACAAAGTGAAATCCTAGTTGTGGCCAGTGCCAGTGACACACAGACACGGTGAGCAAAAAAGTGCAATTTGAAATGAAATCTTTGTTCATGAAGTTGTACAGTCGAAGGGAGTTTGGAGCATTGGATTAATCCTACGACAGATAGGATGGCAGAAATGGCCTCAGAAACTGAAAGCCACATATTTAAGGAGACCAGGGGTGTTGTGAAAACTATCAAGAAGACGTTCATGGAAGCAGTCTGTCAAGTATTAGACAGTTTCAGTCATTTGACTGTGGCCATGCTGGAGCACTGCCTTTAGCCAAACAAATCAACCTCAGGACTTATTCTATCAGTATCTTTTGCCAAACTGCTAAGTTATGCAGACGTAAACACACCAACATTGGTTGTCAAGCGATGGTGGGGGGACAAACACAGACACACAATAATACATATTTCTTTATTTGTGCATCTTTGTCTTACTGCTGTTTCTGATATACATTGTAGGGGTGTTCATGGTTCCATATTAATCAATCAGTTGACTGTACGATTGAAAAAAATTGAATGATCTTAAATATCATCCTCAGAGTCTGTGCATGGAATAGAATTTGTTAAGGTTGTTCAAATTTTTCAGTCAATCAATCATCTGATTGAGTACATGGAACCATGAACACAACACACCAATGATGCATGCCAGAAACAGCTGTAAGTCAAAGATGCACAAATAAAGAAACATGTGAAGCCTATTATTTATGCTTTTTCTTGAGCGTGTGTGTGCATGTATACACACACACACACATATATATATATATATATATATACCATTATCTATTTTGTTCCCCACCTAAAAATAACCCCCTTACAGCATGAAGAGGTGCAGTAGAAGATCAGGACACGAATGGTGGGAAGAAATTAAAAATGCTGCCACTTACGTGAAGAAGAACTCATTGTCGTTTTGCATGTAGATGGTTAGAGAAAAGGGTAGTCAAAGCAAAGATTATTGTTTATGGTCAGAATTGGTTAATCTGCAAGAGCAAAAAGGCAGAAAGAGAATAAAAAAACAGTTAATAGCAGATTAGACATTACAGTTCATTCTTTATTTGTTTTGTTTATTATGCGTTTAGTCAGATGAGCAGTGGTAGATGGTGCGGTGGTGGTGGTGGTGGGGGTCTGCATCCCTAATCTTTGCAGATTTTTGCCCTCTCCTTCTAGTTGCCCAGGCGCTACAAAATGGGGAGCTGTAACAAGGCAGCGGTGAGATCAACTGCGGAAAATAGCAAATGAATGCATTTGTTAAAGTGCAGCAGCATCACTGCATATGCATGTTTTCAGGATTAACCATTCAGCATTCAGATTATCTCGTGAAATGTAATGCTTGTTCATTCCCATTGTTTTGAATTAATCATGCATTACCTTGTATCAATGAGATTTTGATAAGGTAACTGTTAATGTTTTAGAATGACACTGTATGGTAGGTGTGACATGCCTGATCTGGCCTGTTTCAACATACAACAGGTAGAATATTTTGACCAGATATGGCCAGTTTAAACCTTTAGAATGCAGATTATTCTGTCAAATGTTAATGCTTATTTATTCATATTGTTTTTAATTAATCATGCATTATCTTATAGATTTGAGATTTCAATGATGTGACTGTTTACTTTCAGTATGACATTATAGAGTTGGTGTGAGAGGCCACATCTGGCCAGTTTGAACATAAAAAAATATTTAGTTTAAATGCGAAAGGGTTAAAGATGAAAAGTATGTATAATTATTTAATAGGTTAGTTTTTGAGAAATAGATATATATATAAAAAGAAACATTTGAAAAAAAGATGAGAATTTGAATTCAAACGGTGCTGAGATGCACAGTTAACATTTGATTGGTAAGCGTGGAAGAGGGGTAGAAAAAAATATATCCGTGATTAGATACTTTAACCCTTTAGTATTCAGATGACTCCATCAAAAGCAATGCCTATTTATTCACATTTAATTAATCATGCATTAATATGAGAGGGGAATATTTTAATAAATTCATAATTATCTGATCCTCTAGTATTTTCCTTTACCCAAAGCCAGGAACTTTTCAGCAGCTCCTCATCTCTCTCTCTCTATATATATATATATATAAGTTACAGGGACATAAACACACCAGCAAGTAATGGTAGGGGGAACAAACACAGACACAGAAACTTATACATATATATATATATATATATATATATATATATATATATATATGATGGGCTTCTTTCAGTTTCCGTCTACCAAATCCACTCACAAGCCTTGGGTTGGCCTAGGGCTATAGTAGAAGACATTTGCTCAAGGTGCCACGCAGTGGAACTGAACCCAGAACTATGTGGTTGGTAAGCAAGCTACTTACCACACAGCCACTCTTGCACCTATTTATTTGTGCATGCATATTGTTATTAAAGTTCAATCCCAGGTCAGGCCTGATTGAGCAGACATTTTGTAGAGGAGCAGGGTTAATCTGTGATATAAAATACAAGCCCATCCCTCAGGGTGATGGGGACCATCTAGTCATCCTCATTGTGATTTTGTTTAAACCTCACTCTCTCGTCCACGACCATCTTCAGTCCAGTGGCAAGACCAGGTCAAGACACCTGGGGATGGAGACAGATGTAGTAGATGACCAGGGTGTCTTACTTGCCTCATCTTGCCCTCTATACCCCACAATGCATTGTTACAGCAGTCTTCCGCTTCTGTTGAACCACGAAGGTTTCTTCTGCAGAGTCTGCCAGACCCAGTCTCCCCATGCGTAAGTAAGCAACAAGCCTCAACATGCTAATAAATCCACACCTGGGACCCTGACACTTGCTATAACTCCAGGTCAGAGTAGACCTAGGAACAAATAGTTGTTAAGAAGTTGTTCCACACACCTCAAAGCTTCGAACTCCCAAATCAAGGCCCCACTAATAGATGCAGTTTAAAGTCATATGTAGTATATAAAATACCTCATTACTCTCAATACTTACAGTGAACAAGGTAGGTAGCTTCACTCCTGTACTAGTCATGACAGAAAGCCCCTGCTCCTCAAGTCCTGCCTCACCAAAGACTTGACAACTTCTCTACTGCTGGTGACATGAGAGGTGCACCCAGTACACTCTGCAAAGTAGTCGGTGACAGCAAGAGCATCCAGTCATAGAAACCAAGTAGAAAAGACATATATGAGCACCAGTCTATGAGAGTAGTGGCTCCCAATAAGAACTGACAATCCACCCAACCCATACCAGCATGTAAAGTGGACATACGATGAAAATGATGGTAGTGGTGATGGCGATGATGATGGCATTGTTGTTGGTGGTGATGATGATGATGATTAGAAGGAAGATGATGGTAGTGATAATGATGACTTTTGTATTGTGCAACTCCATCAACAGAGAATGAAAAAAAACAACAAATTTAATCACAGTCAGGTTGATTTGAACTTGGATGTCTAACATTCATGTATGGAACACAACAGCCAGAAAACTGTGCAGTAGCAGCAACAGTTAATTCTTAGTGCAGTTGGAACGTTTTGATCATAGATTTGCTTGAACCAAATAGGGATTAAATAACAATAAAAGGAAACCTATAACCGGTCGCTCGGTTTGCTAGAAATAGCAGTCAAAATCACCCTTAAACCATACCTGTCATCATAAAAAGAGAGCATAAGGAACAAAGCAGTCCCAGACTCATCGATCAGGATTCACTAGAGGCTAGTTTAAGGGGACAGTTTCAGTTCATGAGCTGTGGCCATGCTGGGGCACCACCATATTTATTCATATTTCTTCTTTTATTCATAGTTATTTCTTTTTATGCTACAAAAGCAACAAACAGACATTATTTCGCTTCGTTCATATTATAAAGTTTGTTACTTTATCATTATTATTATTATTATTATTATTGCGACTTCGCCTTTCTAGGTTGATGAATTAAGTACCAGTGAAACACTGGGGTCGATGTAATTGACTAGTTCCCTCCCCCACAAATTTCGGGTCTTGTACCTATAGTAGAAAATATTATTATTACTACTACTACACTTCTTTTGTTTTGTTTTTTTTTTTGCTTTAGCAGACACACCCTACAATTAGTATATTGCTTTGTGTTATTAATTAGTGACATGCATTTTGCTTTGGTTTGCTTGTTTACTTCATCCTCGTGTAAATAATGGAGTGGTCATCATCATCATCATCATCGTCGTCACCACCACCACCACCATACGTTTTGGGTATAAACTGCGCCGGAGTTCAGTTTGCTTCTCACCTTGCATCGAAATGACCATAATAATTATTATACTGGACCCGTTGCATTTGACTATATACTCTCACCGCTATTCTTGTAATGATTTCAGCCACTGGACTGCAGCCATGCTGGGGGAACTGTCTTCAAGTCGATCGTATCGAAATTTATTACTTATTTTATCGGACTCCATTTCTGGAACCGCTAGGTTACGGGACAAAGAGGGACACAACACTAGCAATTTTTAAACTGCTATAAAGTAAACACATATGCACGTACGTACGCATGCATGCAAACACACACACACACACATGTATGACAAGCTTCCATCAAACAATTTATATTCACAAGGTACTGGTCAACTCGAGGCTGTAGTAAAATACACTTGCCCAAGGTATCAAGCACTATCCATATAAAATTGTAAATGAAGAAAATTGACCGAGAGTTTAGTTTAAAATAAACCACCGTTCTATGTTTACATAGAATTTTTACCCTAATTGTATATAATGTTTTAGATATGCCGCCTTCAAGGTAAGGAAATTATTGTTGTTGTTGCGATGGTGTGGTGGTGATCTCGCATCCCTTTAATATCTCTTGAAAAAGTAAGAAGCATTAAGAAGAGAGAACAAACGTGCGTGTGTGTGTGTGTGTATATATATATATTATATATATACATGTTACTAGATCAGCTAAAAGTTTTTTTGTTTTTTTTTTCTGCTTTTCTTCAACAAAATAGTCCGTGGTTTGTTTGTTTACGTTATACATTAAAAAAAAATTTAATAAAAATATCAACCTTGTCAACGAGTAAACTATATAAAAGTCCGTCGTATATTGTAATTTAATATTTGTTTCTTTTTCGGATATGAAGACAAATCCAGAAACAAATTCTTAATTAGCATTAAACGAAAATAAAAGAAAGAATAATTAAGCTATTTGGTTTGCTTATGAATTATATTAATAATACATATATGTATATATATATACGTGTATACACACACACAAACACGTATACGCATGCATAGATCCCCGTCGTTCTTAACGAGCTGACTAATGTTACACAAGAGAGAACGATAGCCTTTTGTCCAGCGATGACGATTTCGCCAGCAAGGACACTGAAAGGGGCTGTCTGTGAGAGAGAGCCAACGAACGTACTGGCTATTCCGATAAATTAAAATAGCCATCACCGAGACAGCACGGCCGAAATAGCTCATGAGAAACGCGAATAAAACCGCACTGAGACTAGTTTATTCTATGGAGGGTAATAACAGCGAGGTTTGAAAAGGTGAAAGGCCACAGTAATTGGTTCTTCAGTTGAGGAATTTCTTACCTGCAATATGAACAAACCTCCCAGCGTCGAACCTCCATCTTGAATATACAAACAATAGTTCCCATCTTAAAATGAGCCCGAGGAGATTAAATTATCTTGCCTTGTATATCAGTCTTTTCTATCTGAATAATACCATTAACCGATGATAATGTTATAAATCCAACAAAAACTGTTGCTTTTTATAAATTCTATTCCATAAACTTAAAGAAAATGCGATGTATACATAGCTATAATAAATGTTCTTAAACTATCACATGGAAGCAAATTAAGGGAGTTTTAATAGATTTTTTGTGATTAAAATGGAAAAAAAAGTCTCTTGTTTTCACATATTTTAGAAGAATAAAGTCAATTTTACAATAAAACAAGTATATATAGTTAATCATAAGAGTAAACAGATTTATCGATCTTAGGTTGTAAATTAAGAGTAAACATATAACACCGTGTGTGGGACAACATATTCAAGGGAGACAAATGGGTTGTTTCGGTTGATAAAGGCTTTGACTGAGTTCAGTGAATGAATATATACATTATAAGGACCTGGCAAACTAGCAGTATATTTAGAGATTGTAGCATTTACTACATTTTGTTGTTGTTGTTCGCACTCCGTCGCTTACGACGTCGAGGGCTCCAGTTGATCCGATCAACGGAACAGCTTGCTCGTGAAATTAACGTGCAAGTGGCTGAGCACTCCACAGACACGTGTACCCCTTAACGTAGTTCTCGAGGATATTCAGCGTGACACAGTGTGACAAGGCTGGCCCTTTGAAATACAGGCACAACAGAAACAGGAAGTAAGAGTGAAAGAGTACAGCAGGGTTCGCCACCCCCACCCCTGCCGGAGCCTCGTGGAACTTTAGGTGTTTTCGCTCAATAAACACTCACAACGCCCGGTCTGGGAATCGAAACCGCGAGTCCGCTGCCCTAACCATTGGGCCATTGCGCCTCCACCATTTACTATATAGACCCGGCAAAATGGAAATATCGAGTGAATACATTTACTATATGGCCTCCCAGAGTAGTGAGTGGATATATTATACTATACGGGTTCAGCAAAATAGAACCGTTTTAAGGGAATGTATTACACCATATGGATCTCTTAAAACTGAATTATATTTAGTGAATATATCTTTTCCAGTCATGGGCAATCTGCAGCTCGAGGACTTTCTGAGTGGTACGCGTAACAAAAAATTATCTTGAATTCGTTTTTTAGTGATGTCGCCCCCCCCCCCCCCCCGAAGATGAGCCATGTCTCATGCGGTCTACTTCTCAAGACATTGCAAAATAGAAGTATTCGGTGAATATATTATATATTATGTGGACCTTGCAAAATAGAATAGGATTCAGTAATTATATTACACAATATAGGTCGACCAAAGCCTTGTGAATCTATTTGGTACGCACACGTATGTGTTTGTTCCCCGTCACCGCTTGGCAACTGGTGTTGGTTTGTTTACGTTCCCATAACCTCGCGATTCAGCGAAAACAGATCCAATACCAGACTTTAAAAATAAATATAAGTACTGAGGTCGACTTCCAGACGATGCTCCAGCACGATCGCAGTCTAATGACTGAAACAAGTAGAAAATAAAAGATACCTGAACTTCGACAAATGTATTGAGTGAATAAATTACAGGGCTTCGGGCCAAATTTGACGATTTTTTTATGTCTTTTTTTTTTTAATCCACCAAGTAATTCAACAACGCGGGTTGACGAACCGTAAGACGTGTGGCCAGAACCTCCTGGAAAATAACCATAGCTTGATGTATTAATAAACAGTCAGCGGCGTTAGATAGCATAAAAATTCAAGTTGTAACTGAAAAAAAGGTGAGCTGACATGAAGGACTGAAGGCTCTTTGAATATTCACTGTTGCTCCAGGCTCTGTAAACACTATAAAGGCTGTAAGGTGTGACATGGACACCATGAAAACCAAGTTCCTCAAACTGTGAAGGTCTTTGAGTATGTCTATAGTGTAAGAGAAAAATATGCCACTACACACCTTTAAACGGGACCTTAGACAAAGGGATTAAGTCGATTACGTCGACCCCAGTGCGTAACTGGTACTTATTTAATCGATCCCGAAAGGATGAAAGGCAAAGTCGACCTCGGCGGAATTTGAACTCAGAACGTAGCGGCAGACGAAATACCGCTAAGCATTTCACCCGGTGTGTGTGTGAGTGTTAACCTCACGTAAACATTTATTAATTGGTGTTAAAATTTTTGTCACACTAACCATGGCCTGGTCACTGGTTTCACTGCAGCTAGTTTGGGGCAACCTTCCGTCTCAATAAACCACAATTGGCCCTAGAAGTTTTTTTAATATTTACTACGGACTGCTTGAAGCTAACTTTCTTCCTACACCTCGATCCCTTGACCTTACATCTATATATATATATATATATATATATATATATATATATATATATATATATATGTATATATATATATGTATGTGGTGTATGTATATATATATTTATATATGTGTGTGTGTGTGTGTGTATATATATATATATATATATATATATATATATATATTCTTTTATTGTTTTACTTGTTTTAGCCATTTGATTGCAGCCATGCCGGAGCACTGTCTTTTAGTTGAAGAAATCGAAGGAAAGAGAGAGAGAGACCATAGATAATTAACTTCTCTAATTAAAGAAGACTCTATAATTAGATTAGTTTATCTTTCTTTTTTAATTATCCCTAAAGAAATAGCCACATCTGATTAAATTTCCCCAAACGTTCTACACATGTCAAACTCACCCCACCACCACCACCACCACCACCATGACCTTTATCTTTAAAATCTTCAGTTCTATTTTTAAATTCTAAAACATATATGGTATGCATACAAACATACGTACCCCCACCCCAAGACACACACACACACGTTTGCCAACATACTTTCACTTTCTAATGACCTTGACCTTAAATTTTGCAGTTATCTGTCACCTTTTGACCTCATTGCCAATTATACATCAATTTTCTCTGCTATTATTCCTTTTCATTCATTAAAATTCCATTTAGGGAACAGCCCCCACCCCACCCCACATACACATACATATGCTCACAAACATGCTGACTGTGCCCTTAAAGAATCATTTCAAACCTGATTTCTGAAAGAAAGGAAAAAGGAATATAATTATTTAGAATTGGCTTCCAGTTCATCAACACTTGCCTCATCAATAAATGCATAAAATCACACACACACACACACACACACACGCATGCACGCACACACACACACGCACACACTCGTACACAAACAACCATTTACAAACATGCCTCCAAGCATACACACTTACACACACACTCAAACACAATCACTCACACTCATTCACACACACACACACACACACACACTCATTCACATGCACAATCACTCACACACACACACTCACTCACACATACACACTCACTCACATACACATTCACACAATCATTCATAGACTCACTCATACATAGAACAAAGTATGTGTATGCACACACACACATACATACACACAACCAAGCATGTATGTACATACATACACACATACATACATATGCATACACATTCCCACACACACATATATATACCTCCAACCATGCACATATACATACACAACAAACCACATAAGTACATGCACACACACACAATGAAAAACACTGAAAGAGAAGCACACTAAGTTATAGAGCCGTAGTATATCTAAATATATACACATATGTATGTGTGTGTGTGTGGAGCCTGGTGTTGCCATCCGGTTTCACCAGTCCTCAGTCAAATCGTCCAACCCATGCTAGCATGAAAAGCGGACGTTAAACGATGATGATGATGATGATGATGATATATATATATATACATACATACAGAGAGAGAGAGAGAGAGAGCAGTGATAAAGAACTAGAATGACAAACGAGTGAGTAATTATGCGATGAACTTCATTCATAACATGATTACTTATTCTTTTGTCATTCAAATTTCTTATTACAACTCTCTACCCAATAATTTGTTTGTTATGTATCAGAAGTATATTGAGTACTAACACCAGGTTATTAGTATCACTATGCCTAATTGAAATATACATATATATATATATATATATATATATATATATATATATATATATATATATATATATATAGATAGATAGATAGATAGATAGATAGATTGATAAATAGATAGATATCATCATCTTTTAATGTCTGCCTTCCATACACACACACACACATATATATCTTTATATATAAACATATATATATATATCTTTATATAGATAGATACACACACACACACAGATATACATTCAGTCCTGAAACATCATTATCTGCTGCTCCCTCCAATGCCATGCAACGAACTTATCCAAACTCAAGAATATCATTTCATATAATTTTTGCCAACACAGATCCTCCCAAAAGGAGTGGATATCTAAGTCAGGGCCTCCTGGTGATATACATAAAAATACTTAAGTAACATTATGTCAGAACATTATCAAAACAAGTTTATCTTACCAACGCAAAAATATCACATTGATAATATTAATTTGCAAAGAGAACTTTTTCTAACCTTCCAACTAGCAAAGATATCAATTACAGTCATAATTAAGTTCATGTGCAAAAGATGATTTGACTTCTGAGATGCCCAGATTAGATAACCTGTGTTAGTACATTGTTGATCTCATAACGTTCTTAATATTATTTGAAAGATCTTTCTGTCCATGCAACTGCGGCTGGTAAGCAGCGAAAATTTCAAAGTGTTATAATTACATTTGGGGGATGGTACTTTGAGATGCAGCTCAGTAAGTTTGTGGAATAATTCAATTGGTGGAACTGTGGTTGTCGAAATATTTGATTTATGTATTGATTTTGAATGGAATATTTCATTGATACATTGGTAAAAAAAGTGAAAAAGAAAAACAAAGAGAAATAAATGCTAAAAATAATTGCAACAGGAAAGAAGTGTTTGTTGGTTAGTGTTGGATGGATGTGTACAGGTGTGTATAAATGAATACTTTCGTGCAATCTGTATCGGAATACAGATATGTGTTTATGTATGTATATGTACAATGTGTGTGTCTGTGCATGTGTGTATACATATATATATTATCATCATCATCATCATCATCGTTTAATGTCCGCCTTCCATGCTAGCATGGGTTATGTATATGCATATTTACTTATGTATATATGTATGTGTATATGTATATTTACATATGTATATATGTATATATATATATATACATATATATATATTCATATGGGTACCTGTGTATAGATATATATCATTGTTGTTTTTGCACTGGGTTTGAACTGATTACTCCCCCACCACCTAAAATTGTTGGCCCTCACTAAAAATTTGAAAAGATTATTATTATTTTTATTATCATTTCAGGTGGTGAGCTGGCAGAATCATATATATATATATATATATATGTGCCAAATCAGATTGGAGCCTGGTGTTGCCTCCTGGTTCACAAGTCCTCAGTCAAATCGTCCAACCCATGCTAGCATGGAAAGCAGACGTTAAACAATGATGATGATGATGATACACACACACACACACATATGGATTACCATCTTTAAGCACACTTAACTCATTTTCTGGTGCACAACTGCTCTGTTTGATGTCAGTGTATTATATTTCACAAGGCATTCATTCTTTAGATGGTAAAGTACTGTATGGGTTAAGAATCCCCTTGAATCTCTCTCTCTCTCGTCATGTTTGTGTGATTTTAGGGAAGAGGCAAAGCTTTCTTCATATTTCCATAATTGCCATTTTGACTTTACAACTTACATTAAAAAAAAAATCATCTTTTCAACAAAACCTTTTAGCGACGACATACTGGAAAATGTAGATTCAGAAAGAGCATTTTTGGTTTCAGGTTTATATTTCCCAAATTGAAATCAAATCTGCCAGAATATTCAGTAAATATTCTTTGTTTCTTTAATACAATCTGCATCAATGGAGATAAATATATTCTTTCAGGAGGCCTTCCCCCACCACAACAACATTTCCGAGATATGTCTCATACTTCAAATCTTTAATCTTATGTTTTATTTTTATCTGTTTCAGTCATTGGACTGTGCCCATGCTGAAGCTTTGCCTCGAAGGGTCAACTCAAACAAATCGATCCTAGTAGTTATTTTTTTAAGTCTCCTTATTTTATCAGTCTCTTATGCCAAACAGCTAAGTTATAGGGACATAAACAAACCGACACCAGTTGTCAAGTGGTGTGAGGAGACAAACAAATACAGACATATACATATATGTGTATGTATGTGTGTGTGTTTGTCCCCCCAACAACGCTTGACAACCGATGGTGGTGTGTTTACATCCCCGTAACTTAGCAGTTTGGCAAAAGAGACCGGCGGAACAAGTACTTGGCTTACAAAGAATAAGTCCTGGGGTCGATTTGCTCGACTAAAGGTGGTGCTCCAGCATGGCCGCAGTCAAATGACTGAAACAAGTAAAAGAGTGCATATGTATATATACACACAAACACATATCTTCTTGAATAAATCTATGTATATGTAGGTGAGGATGGGGGGGGGGGGGCGTGCATGCACACGTTTTGCGTGGGTGCCTGTGTGAGCTTTTTGCTTGCATTCTGTTGTGAAATTCAGAAGAAGCAGCAGATAAATTCCTTGATATGGCCGTAACCGAATCCACTTGATGCTGGCATGTCTGTAGTAAGGATAAGGTTACAGTATGAAACCTCCGTTTGCATTTGAATATTATGTGATAAATGAAGTCACATCTGGTGAAAAAGAGATACAAACTTTCTAGTTGCACCATTTCTGAATGCAGCTGCACGTGTTTATGGCAGTAATAGCCTATGTTAGCTGTGATTCGATACAGGATAAAGGAGAAACACTTTAACTCATCCTATACAGTGTGGCAATAAACAGATATATATATACATATATATAATGCAATGAATTACTGGTTTGTTCTCAGAAAAATATTTTTACAAATTTGGTGTATAATGTGTGTGTGTGTAGTCTTGGGTATGATTTTTAATCTTTTAGCATTCAAACCAACTATACTTGGCTCAAATATTCTATCTGTTTTATCTTCAAACTGGCCAGATCTGGCATGTTACACCTACTCTACAATGTCGTTCTCAGAATAAACAATCTCATTCATTGGATGTGTGGTAAGAGGTTTGCTTCCCTACCACGTGGTTCCAGGTTCAGTCCCACTGTGTGACACCTTGGAAAAGCGTCTTCTACTATAGCCCTCAGGCTGACAAAAGCCTTATGAGTGGATTTAGCAGGCGGAAACTGTAAGAAGCCCATCACGCTTGTGCATGTGTGTGTGTGTGTGTGTGTGTGTGTGCGTGTGCACATGTGTGTACGGGTGTCGATGTGCCTGAGGATTCCCCCACCACCGCTTGACAACTGGTGGTAATATGTAATATATATATATATATATTCATATATGCATGCATGTATGTATGTATGTATGTATATATAGTCACAGCTGGCTTTCATCACAGGTCTAGCAAACAAGGGATGTCCTATAGCTAACAACATCAACAACACCAACTGACAAGTCTTTTGTTATTACTATGGTAATATCTTAGTGAGAGAGCAAGAGAGGGAAAGAATGAATGAGAGAGAGAATTGTCTTAGATCCACTGAAGGCAGGCATTTTGTAGATTTTCAAGATGGGGTGGGTAGAAAATGTTCAATTCCACATGTCATCAGAGGCCTTAGATATTGTTGTTGTTTTCCTGAGTATTGCTAATATGTATTGAGTTAAATTAATATTAATATGTTTTGTGCAGGGAGCATTAATTAGCTGGCTAGAACTAACTATATGGTGAGACAGATAAACTGACTGATAGATAAATTAGTGTTAAAATATTCAATGTAGGGACCATTAACCAGAAATAATTATATAGTAGGACAGAAGCCGATTGTTAGTGTTAACATTAATACGGGGATCGTTAAAGGCTAATTAGGAATTCTGATGTGGTTAGACAGACAGACAGATTCATAAGTTAGTGTTAAAATATTCAGTGTAGGAAAGATTAAAGAGCTAATTAAAAATAATTATGTGACACTAACGACTACACCCAGTAGATTATTTGATAAGAAGTCCTTAAGATTATCTATCACTTTCCTGACAACTTTGGCCACATTCTTGAATTCATCACCTCTGCTACTTGGAGACATACTTCATCATCATCATCATCACCGCTGCCACCGCCACCACCACCACCGCTCTGCACCAATCCCTGCTGTCTGCATTGATAAGGTTTCTGTGCCTGGAGGCCCTTCCTTCCTAATGCCAACCACTTTACAGTGTGTACTCAGACCTTTTTACATGGCACCAACAGCAGCAACAAGGTTG
>NC_142953.1:3973138-3980638 GCF_046866305.1 Octopus bimaculoides
AAATGTTTAGCGGTATCTCGTCTGCCTTGACGTTCTGAGTTCAGATTCCGCTGAGGTCGACTTTGTCTTTCATCCTTTCGGGGTCGATAAATTAAGTACCAGTTGCATACTGAGGTCGATCTAATCGACTGCCCCCCACTCGTCAAAAATTTCGGGCCCCCTCCCCATAAATTTCGAGCCTAAAGTAGAAAAGAATATTGGGTCCAGATGGACTATATGTAATCCGAACCTTTCCCCCCTTGTTTTATTTTTTTTTTTTACGGAATCCCACGTTTTAGGCTATGGAGATTCCGATTCTGAAAAAAAATTTTCAAAAATCTCAATTTCAAAATTTCGGTTCCCCCCCCCCACCCGGTTTTTATATAGATCCACAGGGTAAACCTAACCCTAACTCAAACCCTAACCCTAACCCTAACCCTGACCATAACCCTGACCATAACCCTAACCCTGACCCTGACCATAACCCTGACCCTAACCCTAACCCTAACCCTAACCCTGACCCTGACCATAACCCTGACCCTAACCCTAACCCTGACCCTAACCCTAACACTAGTTTTGTGAGATTTGGCTGTTATTTCTAGCATGTAAACAGCCTGCTTGGTGGGGGGGGGGAATTGAAATTTTTCAAAAACTTTTTTTTCAGAATCGGAATCTCCATAGCCTAAAACAAGGGATTCCGTAAAAAAATTAATAAATAAGTGGGGGGGGAAGGTTCAGATTACATATAGTCCATCTCTACCGAATATTGTTGTTCGATCAACTAAAACACTCATTTCAATAAGTTAGCAGCCCCCCAACGTTTTTGTACGACAGACTGAGGGATTACACGAAGTGCATAGTATATAATTCTAATAATTACATATATAATGCAAAAATAGTCTTCAAACTGCGATAGTCATTAATAGATAATAGAAATATAATTTCTGTCTCTAGCATTACAAAGATTATTAAGAGCCACGAGTGGACTACAACATTTTTAGTTCTAAGCGAACAGAAGTCAATTTAAAGAACGACAAAAACAAACAGAAATCGATATAATTCATATTAAATCGAACTTTGCATGCCATCGTTTTTTTAATTTTTTTATCTTCATTTTCCAGACAAGACGGAATTGTGGTTCAGTTATCCTTCACTTAAAGATACCAAGATACCAGTGTGTTCCCCTACTTTTCAGCTCATGATGGGAGGGGATTGACATCACTACCTTCTCACCTGCAGCCTCACGGATATTGCAGTACCCTGAGTTCCTAAAACTGATGACCAAATGTTTCGTTCAATCTCCCTTGGTGTCTGGAGCTATTTTCTTTCTTTTTCTTCTTTTTCTTGCTTTCTTTTATTTTACCTTTATTTATTATTTATTATTTCTTTCATTTTATGTTTTCTTAATTGTTCTTTTGTTCTTTTCTTACTTTTATATTTTCTCTTTTCTTTCTTTTTTTTTTTTTTAGTGAGATGGTTAAAATGAAAATGAAAAAAATGATGAGAAGAGAGAACAAGAAGACCGGTGCCAATATCAAAAAAATAATCTGCGATACAAAGAATACGTGGATTATATCAAATCCAGATTAAATGCTTTTATGTTTACAAACAATAATAAAGATTATGAAACATTTAAAGAAAACAGCAAACAACCAGAGCTTGTCTCAATGCAAATACAGACAAAACCCATACAAATACACAGCTAAACACGTCTGTATAATAATAATACAGCCACAGGATATATATCGTTCACTATATGTTGTGTGAAGGCACGTGGCTTTGTGGTTTGGGTATTCGGCTCACAATCATAAGGTTGTGAGTTCAATTCCCAGCAATGCATTGTATCCTTAAGCAAGACATTTTATTTCACATTACTCCAGTTCACTTAACTGACAAAAATGAGTTATACCTGTAATTCAAAGGGGCCAGCCTTGTCACACTGTGTCTCACGCTGAATCTCCCTGAGAACTACGTTAAGGGTCACGTTAATTTCACGAGCAGGCTGTTCCATTGATCGGATCAACTGGAACTCTTGTCGTCATAACCGACAGAGTGCCAGTGCCACTATGTGTTGTATGTAAAGAGTGTTTGCAGAATATGCATAGATTTCCGCCATAATATGCATAGATCTATGCAGAATATGCATAGATTTCCGCCATAATATGCATAGATTTCCGCCATAATAGTGCTAACACTGTTTTTGTATTTAACTTGCAAGATTCTCAATGTGAATTCATGTGCTAAAACAAATCTTGTGTCTTGGGAGGGTCATTATGCCAATAATAATAAACACACACACTGGTTCAATATCACTTCTTTATTGTTAATTCATTGGTTTAATATGTGTGGAGGTAGGAGTGGGTTGACTGTGTATGTATGTGTGTATTTCTTTGTGTGTTTGTATGCATGTATGTGTATGCATATTGGTGTGTATGTGTCTGCGTGCATGTGCATTTCTTTGTGCGTGTGTTTGTATGCATATTTATATATGTGCATGTCTGCCTGTATTGCTTTATATATGCTCATTTATGCATATCTGTGTGTGTGTGTATATTCTTGCAAACATATGTGTCTATGTTCATGCACATGTACACACACACACACACACATGTTCATGTATGAATATACATGAGCATGCACACAGATATATATATATGTGTGTCTGTATATATATATATATATATATATATATATATATATATATATATATATATATATATATATATATATATATGTACATATATATATATATATATATATATATATATACATACATATATATATACACATACATATATATATATATATATATATATACATACATATATATATACACATACATATATATATACATATACAGACACATATGTCTATATATACACACACACATATATCTCTGTGTATATGTGTTATATATGTGTGTGTGCGTGTGTATGTATGTATGTATGTGTATGTATATATATATATATATATATATATATATATATATATATATATATATATATATATATATATATATATATATATATATATATATATATATATATATATATATCTGTAAGTATGTCTTCTAAATAAATGAATGACAAAACAGATTGTAGTGTAGTAAAAGATTAAGATTTACTGCAACTGTAATTCAAGCTGCTGAACCTATTGATTAGTCCAACCATCTTTTGTGGGATTCAGCACTTTCTCTTCTTTGAGAACTTTATCTTATTGTTATTTTATTATTTAGAAAAAAAAAAAGAAAAAAGTACTCATTTTTTTTTTTTTTGCTTCTTGCTGTTTTTGTTATTGTTGATATTGAATACATCCAAATTATTACTGATCAAACAGACACATGATTGAAAGCATCCCATCCAGCCTTAAAAACCATGTCAAAGCAGAGATTGGAGCCTGATGCAGTCCTTGGACACATTGGATCCTGTTATATTGGTGTCACTATGGCCAAGTGTCTTATCCAGAAAACATGGAAAATTGCAATGTGTTCATGGACAGTCAATTGGTTGGATGTGGTGCTGAAGAAGGAGCAACAACTCTTGAAATATGCATATACACCCATTAGCTATTTTTCTATCTTTCATCACATTGTTTACATAGATATGTTCATTGTAACTTTCAGTGCTGTCTCTAAATTTCATAGAATATCTGTAGAGATAACTTTCAAGTGACTGAGTCACACTGCTAACACAAAAACATAGAACACAGCATTGATTTATAAAACCTTTAATATACTTAGTAGCGTATTACAGTTGCATAACAAAATACAGTGTCCCTACCAGTAAGAAATGTCATTGATAATTCTCACTTGCAATGTCTTAAAACCTTCAGTGCTGTCTCTAATTTCTATAGAATATCTGTCGAGATACACTTGAAAATGAAAACAATGCATTGCTAACACAAAAACGTAGGACACAGCCTTGATTTATAAAACCTTTGATATACTTGGTAGCATGTTAGAGTTGCATAACAAAATATAGAGTCTCTACCAACAGATAATAAGTCATTGATACCTCTTACAATGTCTTCTTTATATTCAGTCTTTCTTGGTTCATTGAGACAGTTATTGAGATCTCTCACATGCAATCTCTTCTTCTTTATATTCTGTCCTTGTTGATTGAAACCTCTGACACGTTTCCCTTGTTAGTGATTGCAATACAACAGAAACTATTGTTCATCTTTCTGATGCTGTTGCTGTTACCTTCATCATCATCATCATCATTACTGCTGCTGTAGTTCTTGCAATTATTACTGTCGTTTTTAACCATTTTTGTTATTGTTGTTGTTGTCGTTGCTCTGATTGTTATTGCAGTTGTATCCTGTTCTCTATCGACATCTGTTTAATGTCCCACTAAATGTCACACAGTCCAGTTCATTTTTTCTATCGATAATCTTTCATTACAATACAATAATTGTGTCTTTTGTATGCATGTATATGTGCTCTGTTATGCATTGTTGTGTGGTGTGTGTGTGTATATGTGTATATATATATATATATATATATATATATATATAGTGAAGTATATTTGCCACTTAAATGTGGCTGACCCCGAGGGGTGGATGTTACTGTTGCTTTTAGCCCCAGGAGGACATCTCCTCCAGCTGGCTATCGACACACTTCTGTGTCCTGTCTGTATTTGCCAAGGGAAGTTATCCTTCCCATCTTGGTCTACGATACGTACGTACTCGAGTTTCAGGGTTATTTCCCTTCTTCAGCGTACGACAATCGCAGACCTTCGATGCAAAAGGCATCCCTTGGCAAATATATATAAGTTTTTCCAGTGAAATTATTCACTGATATTGAAAAACTGAAAACAAGCAATGTTAAATCTCTGAACGAGGTATTAACAGTAACTGCACGATAAAGTGAAGTATATTTGCCACTTAAATGTGGCTGACCCCGAGGGGTGGATATATATATATATATATATATATATATATATATATATACAGGGTAGGGAAGCAAACTTTACAATATTTTGAGGCAGGGATTGAAAGACAGTGTATGGACCAATTAGTTTATTGAAAATCATGAGAATTTATTTGCCACAAGAAACTTTACATAATGGAAAATGTTTCTATTCCATGTGTCCTCCTTCTTTCTCAATAGCTGCCTTCACACACTTCCTAAAACTTGCACAAGTGTTCCTCAAATATTCGGGAGACAACTTCTCCCATTCTTCTTTTATAGTATCTTTAAGAGAGTCGACATTGCTGTGTAATGTTCTATTGGTAGCATGTTCTAAAACACCCCAAATAGCATAATCCAGAGGGTTTAGATCTGGGCTAGAAGGCAGCCAAAAACATGATTCCAAAAACTTGCTAAAGTTGGATTTGCGGAAATCTTGTATTTTTCTAGCTGTGTGGGCTGGAGCACCATCCTGTGTCCATACATAATTACCATCTGGGTAGTTTGCTTTAAGCCATGGCAATACCTGGTATCTCAGAGTCTTGTAGGAAGTATTAACATTGATCTTTTCATCAGCTTTGTAGAATTTTATAGGCATTTTCTTTCCATCGGAAGCCACAACACCAAAAACCATAACTTGAGCAGGATGTTTTGTTTTGAATGTCCCCTTAACCTCAGCTGTCGATTTTGCAATAAATCTGTCATTTCTGCGGTTCAGAACATCGACAGTGAAGATCTTTTCATCTGAAACGATCGTTACAGTGGAGGACTTTTTCTTGAACCATGTAATAATTTTCTTG
The DNA here is from genome assembly GCF_046866305.1 of Octopus bimaculoides. Lineage (NCBI taxonomy): Eukaryota > Metazoa > Mollusca > Cephalopoda > Octopoda > Octopodidae > Octopus > Octopus bimaculoides. The sequence continues at coordinate 3,978,827 of NC_142953.1, forward strand.
CACCATTCCAATCTCTTTTCTTTCATAGCTGTTGTCAACAAATGTTTTGGTGTTCTTGTGTAAGACTTTAACCTCAAATCATATTTTACTGCATTTCTAATGATCTTGTTGTCTACCTCAAGTTCAATTACTATTTTTCTCATGGATTTGGCTGGATCCTTTGGGATTTTGGATTTGAGAGCTTTAATGAGTCGGCTTTGACACATTTCCTGTGTCCTTATGTTTACAAGGTGGAGACAAACACTTCCACTTAGCTAAGCCTGCATCCTGAAACATGTTTCTGAGTCATTGCTCGTCATCAGCCTGGTGTAGCAATGGCTTGCTAAGTGGAGGTGCTTGTCTCCTCCTTGCAAACATAGCAAGCCATTGCTACTCCAGACTGATGACGAGCAAAGACTCAGAAACATGTTTCAGGATGCAGGCTTAGCTAAGTGGAGATGCTTGTCTCCCCCTTGTAAACATAAGGACACAGGAAATGTGTCAAGGCCGACAGGAAGCTGTGCAGCTTCATAGGTCTAAATAGCAGTAGTATTATTCCCTTCACGGGACTGTCACATTAAGTTGACAGCATACAACTACTATATATATATATATATATATATACATATCCACACACACACATACATACATATATACATATGTGTTATGTGTGTGTGTGTGTGTGTGTGCGCATTAAGATGAAAGGAAGACAGTATTTAATAATGATCAAGTCATTATATTTGTTATTTGTACTTACTGAAATCTTAAATTGGAAGAAGAAAACCTGCTTTAAATCCAATATGACATCCTATAGAAGTGTGGTTATTGTTGACTGATTGATGCTGGCGTTCATTGTGGCAATGTTTGATATTGGTGTTGATGAGGATGATGATGATGGTAGTGGTGTTGACAATGATGGTGGTGGTGGTGGTGGCGATGAGGATGATAATGGTATTGATGATGAATGGTGATGACAACGATGATGATGGTGATGATGATGATGGTAGGAGTGATGAGGATTGGTGTTGGTGCTGACGGGGAAGATGAGAACAGTAAAGTTGATGATAGTGGTGGTGACGACGATGATGTTGATGACAGTAGAGTAGTGTTGATGATGATAAGGCTAATGATGATGATGATGATGATGATGATGATGATGATGATGATGATGACGATGATGATGAAGAACGTAGTGAAGCTGATGGTGAATGGTGATGACAGTGACAAGGATGATGAAGGCGGTGGTGGTGGTGGTAATGATGATGGTGATGGTGATGATTATGACGATAATTATGATGACAAATGGTGGTGTTGACAATGTTGATGCTAGTGATGATGATGACGATGACGACGACGATGATGATGATGATGATGATGATGATGATAATGGTCATAAAAGACAGGGACCATAACACGGAGGAGCTGTGTTTTGAGAAACAAAAGAAGATCCAATTAGCTCATGCAAAACCAAAGTTCATAATAACGTTGAGGGGGATGGGGGGAAGGGAGCGGTGGAGTGGGGCCCTGATGACAGTTAGAGGCGATAATGATGACGCTGGGGACAATGGTGGTGGTGGAGGTGATGGAGGTGGGGAGCTGCAATTGTTAAGATGGTGGTTGGACGTGATAATGGTTAAGGGTGATGCTTGAGGTGTTTGCGAGTGGTTGGTTGTTGTTGTCGTTGGTAGTGGTGGTGGTGGTGGTGGTGGCGGTGGTGGTGGTGGTGGTGGCGGTGGTGGTGGCGGTGATGGTTAGCCGTGATTATGGTGACAATATTGGTGGTGGTATGGGTGGTAGTACTTGCAGTGGTGGTGGTGGTGGTGGTCATCGTCA
>NC_142953.1:3985638-4125638 GCF_046866305.1 Octopus bimaculoides
AGGAAAACAACACAATGGCAGTGAATTCTTGAGAGCAGCAGTTCAAAGAAAAAAGCTATTAGAATTTAAAAAAAAACTTGATTTACAGGAAGCTTGAAAGAGAAATGATGTCCCCAGGAAGAGAATCAGGTGACATGTTTAGAAGGGTTTGATTGAGGGTACTAGACCAGAAAATTCATGAAAGCAATGGCTAAGGTAACATGTATAAGAAAGACACAACAAAGAAAAATTTCAATGATGAGCAAAAGACTCCAATCTAGTAGAAAGAAAATCTTTAGAATAATATTAAAGAAGATTATTTAACTGGAAATAAACAGGATTGAAGAAGGAAGAGGGGGAGGGAGAGGTAAAGAAGAAGAGAAGAAATATTACTTACAAATAGTTAAAACTTTTTAAGACACATGGAATGAAAAATTTCTTTCATATAGATTTCAAAAATTTAATATACTGTATGACTTAAACGCCCCATCTCCACCGCCATCATTACCACTTCACTTAAAGAAAAAAATTATAGCAAATAGACAAAAGAAAAATTGTTTGATATTGTTCGTTTTCTTCGTCACACACACACACACACTCATATAGATTACTGATATATAGATTTATGTATATATAGATTTTAGATGTTCTGATGAACAATTATGGAGACACAGTGTTAAGCTTTAGAAAGCAAAGACAATAGAGTGGGGTCACCTTTCATAAAATGATTTTTGTGTCTGACAGGTTTTTTATTATTAACGCAATGGATTCAAAATTTTGCATTTCACACTGCAATGCACACACACATACACACACACATACATACATACATACATACACGCACATATACATACATGCACATTATAAAGTGGCATATACTGTGAGTTAAAAGAAGGACATAACAGTGTCGACGAGACATTCGAAGCTCATGGTGGATGCTCTTAGCATGGAAGACCTATTAGCTGCCATGGTCCACTTGCAATAGAAACTACAACAGCAACAAGAACAACAGAAACAGCAAGAACAGGTACAACAACAACAATAGAATCAACAGTGGTTGGTAAGCAAGCTATTTACCCACACAGCCACTCCTGTGCCTATTTAATTATAAAAATATAATAGGATTTTTTAAACATCAAATGGTTATTTGGGTCTACCTGAATAAAATAGGAATCAATGGGGTTGATGGGCATAAAATGGTTGAGAACCACTAATCTATCTATTCACTGGAGCAACTTAATGTCTTTGGTTATTCATCTATTTCTTCCTTTTCATCTTTTTTCTTTCTCTCTTTCACACACACACACACACGTACGATTTCTCCCCCTGTTTTCAGGAATTATCTTACCAAAATTGAATTCTCAACAATTGGTTTTGCGACACTAAATCACATTTGTGTTGGCAATTGGTGAGACTTTCAAGTAGATCCTTCAAGACAACAGCTGTGGTGCGGTAATTTTCTCAACAGAATTAGAAGATTTGGAGCTGAGAGAGAGTTGAAGTGGATAGAAAGAGGGGAGAGAGATAGGAAGAAGATAGATAGATAGATAGATAGAGAGATAGATAGGTAGATAGAGATAGAGAGAGAGGGAGAGAGAGAGACACACACACAGAGACATGCATCAAGAGTAGAGAGAATGAAGAGAGAGAAAAGTGGCAATTCAAGACAAACATATACACACACACATAATATATATATATATATATATATATATATACAGACACACAAAGACATACATACATATTATATAAGATGCATGTATGTATCTATCTATCTATCTGTGGGGGGGGGGGAAGAAAGGGATAAATCACTAAAATAAAATAAGAGATCAGTTGGCATCATCTCATGATATAGAATGACTTAAATACATTACACACAGAAACACACACACAAATATATATGTGGAGAGAGAGAGAGATATGCGCATACATATACACATATATACATTCATACATACACACATTCATATATATATATAGTATGTGCACACACACACAAACATATATATATATATATATATATATATATATATGTGTATTGTTTGTGTGTAAAAGTAGATAAAGCGACATGCAAAGACACGCAGTAAGAGTGGAAATTATGGAAAGGGAATGGTAAGAGCAGCATGACAAACAAGAGGCATATTTCTAGACTTGTATGCAAGAAAATAAACACACATACACACACATGCATACACAAACGTAAACAAATGCACAAATACTTACACACACACACACACTCCACAAAGCATTCTTAATCAAAAGCTCTAATTCTGGTTCCTCTTGTTTTATAACTGGAGGAAGAAGACTTAGATTTTTGCAGTTGTTGCTTCTCTTACAGTTGTTGTAGTTGCTATTGCTGTCGTTGTTGTTGTTGTTGTCTTTGGTGTTGCTTTGGCCATTCGTTATTCTCAAGTAGGTCAAAAATCAACTTTGTCTTGGCAGCAAAAATTTGATTTATTTGAATACTCAAGAATTATTATTATTATTATTGTTGTTATTGTTGTTATGTATTGTTGAAGAGTTTTACTCTGTAATACTGTGGTCTCAGGTTCAATCTCACTGTGTGGCAACAACAATCACCATCACAATGACAACAACCATCATCACTATCACGTTGTCATTGTCATCACTCTAAGTATATATTTGACAAATATATTTTTTAAATCTTTCTCTGTTGCAGGATTGAAACCTTCACCTCTCAGACACTATATGTTGATTATTGACACTTAATCCCACTCATCTATGTCAAGTACCCACAACAACAACAACCATTCTTTCTATTATAGGCACAAGGCCTGAAATTTTGAGAGAGTGGGACTGTTGATTATAATAACTCCAGTGCTTGACAGGTGCTTAATTTTATTGACCCAGAAACAATGAAAGTCCAAGTCAATCTTGGCAGAATTTAAACTCCAAATGTAATATCCGAAGAAATGCTGTGAAGCAGTTTGCCACCTTAACAACAGCAATAGCAACAACAACAACAATAATAATAATAATGATAATAAATCTTGAATAAAAATCTTGAGAAGTACATGGAACAAATAGGGGCTGCAATAAGAGTGGAGCACATGAGCTCAAATACTCTGGATGGTGCATAAGATTAACTATCTGCAGATATCACCTCTTCAGAAGTTTTATAAAAAAACTTCCCAAGCATTTGTTCCTGAGTATAATGGAACCTATGGAGTTCTGTCACAATAGTTATATGTCAAGCATTTAAAAATGTACTCTATAAACACACACACATATATATATATCCATAACGCATATACGGAAAGAAAAAAATTAACAAAATAAGAAAACAAAAAGAGGAAAATAAAAATCGTTTTGTTCCTATTTTATGGAGATTTAATATGTTTCAGTTGCAATTATTCTTGATTTTAATCATTTATAAAATGCATCTTGTGAATTCTTCAAATAACTTATCGGTTCCCCATCAAAATGATTACCATGCAAGAACCACCCATTACCCCTCATCCCCAGAGAGCTGCTGGAATAATGACAACAGCAGTAGCAGTAATATCACCTCACTTGACCTCTACTGGGAACACAGGCTTGCTGTTATCATCAATCTTTATATGCCACCTATTTTGATCGTTCTTGGGGCTATTTGTAACTGTTTGGTTGTCAGAGTAATGGTTGGGCGCTGGTTCTCGTCTGTTTCTTCATCGGTGTACCTGATAGCTGGGACAATAGCTGACACAGCGAGTCTGTTAATAGCCTTACCAGTTCATTGGCTTTATGTGAATTTTCCGGATTCAATTCACAGGAATGAATATTCTCACATCATGTGTAAGTTCTTCAATTTCTTTGGATGGGGTAGCAGCGACTATGGTATCATTCTCACTGTTGCTATGACAGTCGATAAGGCAATTGCCATTCTATTTCCGATGAAAGCAAAAATATTATGCACGACAAAACGTGCCAAAAGAGTTATATTCACACTTCTTTTGACTGTTATTCTCAAAGAGAGCCACTTCTTGTTCACATCTAACATCGTTCCACTGGGTCGCACAGAACAGCTGTGTACTGTCGACATTCCGAATGATACCTACCGTATTTTCTATGAGAAACTGTGGCCCACCATTCACAATTCTTTCCTCTGCCTATCCTTCATCATTATCCTCATCAGCAGCATCATCATCATCATCAGTAAGACCAAAATGTCACGGAAATTAAAAAAGTTCTCAGACTCAATACGAATCTCTCATTCTGTGGATCAAACCAAAAGCCGACAAATCACTATCATGTTGCTTCTAGAATCCTTCACCCTTGTCCTACTCACGCTACCATATTCTTTATATGTCACCATCTTTAATAGAGAACAAGAACCAAACGACCTTCACACGAAATCCATCAACCAGCTTGCTTTTGCCATTGTTTTCTATTTCCTCTACATTAACAGGTAAGTAGCTTTTCCATATGTGTACACACACACATGTATCCATCAGGGGCATATATTCCAGGTGTGCTAGGTGTGCGCTGCACACCTATCGAAAATGGCAAATTCATTATAAATATTAATCTCACTCATTAATCACAATGGAAAATTTTTGTTATTCCTCTGTTTGAAATTTGGTGGCATCAGGTGTAGCGGCACACCCAATATAACAACCACCATATGCCACTGGTATCATCATCAATCCCTGGGCATTGCTGTCTCAAGTCCTAGGACTCATAGGGTCAGTTATCTGGTTTCTATGGCAATGGGGAAATGAAAAGGGACCGGAGATGTGGTGATTTTCTGTACTTGATAAGACTTTTCAAGCTAAGTAAAATCGCTGTCTTCCACACATACAAGTGCCTTTTCAGGTGCTGGTGTCACTTAAAAAAGCACCCGTACCAGTGCTGCATTAGCACACCCATGCCAGTGGCACATAAAAAACACCCAGCACACCCTGTTAAATGGTTGGCATTTGGATGGGCATCCAGCTGTTGAAACCATGCCCCAACAGACAGTTGGAGTCTGGACAGCTCCATGTCAAACCGTCCAACACATGCCAGCATGGAAAGTGGACATTAAATGATGATGATAAGTAGAGATCAAAATCACAACATTCCCCTGGATGGGATGCTAGTCATTGCAGAACATACACATATATTTTAAGCTGATTAATCACACATCAATTCCACAGTGCTTTCACAGCTTATAAGGAAAAAAAAAATGACTTTGGCAGTTTTGAAATGAATATTCAGTTGTTTAAGTCAACTGAATTACGTGTTCTTTAAATTAAACTGCCATACGTACCACTGGTGGTACATTTTCATAATTTGAGAATAAAAAAACTTGATTTTTTAAATCTTTTTTCTAAACAGGTGCCTCAACTTCGCCATGTACTGTATGAGTGGTTCCCGTTTCAGAAGTGCACTTCTTGAAGTAATTAGGGGGTCGAAAGCTGGCCAAGAAATAAGAATTAAATTAACTGCCACTCCAGCCTCCTCGTGTGATCCAATAGTGAGTGTAGTTTCCAAGTCATCTCTCTGAATGTGTAATCCCAGACTGAAAATGTTTAAAAGACAGACAGGATGGTCATGACTGACATGTTCTTGATCATAAATAAACAACAGCAAGAACAAACATTGTGGTGTTAAACTACATGCAGATATGCACACACACATATATATATATATTTATTTATAAAAAAGAAGTTTGAAAACGCCAATATATAAAAAGTGAATTTTTAATTTATAATTTTGTCAGAGATATTTTTAACATGTTTCGGTTCTAGAAAAAAACGAACCTTATCAAAAATACATATTTAAAAAAAAATATATATATATATGCCACACACACACACACATATATATTTATTTCATTTCCTGGTGTATGACTGCAACTGATTAATATAGAGCCCCACGAAGAGTATACTCATCCATACCAGTGGTTCTTAACTTGGATGGTAGCAAATGTCAAGGGCTGCTCTGAGGGACAGGCATTAATTAAAAAGAGGCATGATATGGTTTAGAAATAAAATATTTAACTCGTTATCATATTTCTGTTGACATATGCTGTGTTTGTTTCAGTTAATTTTTGGAATAATTGTCTTTTATCTTTTCCTTGTTTGTCATTAGACTGTGGTCATGCTGGAGTACCACCTGAATGAATCAACCCCTAGTACATATATATTTTTTTTAAAACCTGGTATTTATTCTATTGGTCTCTTTTGCAGAAACTATGGAGACATAAACACACCAACATTGGTTGCTAAGTGGTGTGGGAGACAAACACACACACACACACAAACATGTAACAAAGTAAAATAACTTTCCTGCTATTAAACTGGTGTCTGGGACAAATTAACATTAGATCTTGATGGAAGATTATAATTCAGATCAGTAAAAAACAGTAGATTTGTGTCGTAGAAACGGAGGGTGGGGCAGCCTCAGGTGAGCTGGTATCAAAAAGGTTAAACCTTGTACAATATTTGTGTTTTAACCTTTTAGCATTCAGATTCGTTTGTGAAATGTAATACTTAATTATTCAATCACGGATCACCTTGTAGCCTCGTTATTTCAACGATGAGACTAGTTTAACCCTTCAGCATCCAGATTATTCTCTGAAAGATAAAGCTTATTTATTCACATTGTTTTGAGTTAATCATGCGTTATCTCATAGCTTCAAAATTGTATTTCAAAACGATATTGTAAGGTAGGTGTGAAAGGCTGGACCTGACTGGTTTGAAACAGGTAGAATATTTCGACTAGATATAACCAGTTTAAAAGCTAAAGGGTTAAACATGTTTTCCAATAAACCTTTCTCACAATTAGAATATGAAGTAGAATAATGTGTAATCAGTGAACAGAAACTTGACTGGATATAAAAATATTCACTTTTATTTTGATAGACTATAAATATTGCATAATTGAAACCAAAAAAAAAGAAAAAAGAAAAAGAGAGATTTATTTTTTTGACATGATATAATGATTGCAAAGTTAAGGTACTAGAACTAATGAAAATATGGTTAAAAATCTACATGTTGTCATGCAAACCATTGTGGTCTGCTTACGTGGAACAGCAACAATAACAAAAACACATCTGGTAGTGAAAAAGTTTTGATGGTTGACTAGTTGAACAAAGTTAACAAAAAAAAAAACAAAACAAACAAACATGTATGCCAGCAAGGAAAATGATGAAAATGTTAAGGTAAACAAACAAAAAAAAACATAATTAATTCAGAAAGTAGAAGTGAACATTGAACAGTTATTTAGAATGAGTGAAGATTGAACTCAAATTCTTCCACTTAAATCACACATGTACTCACTCAGAAGCAATGTGACATTAGTCCCCTTGAGCCACAAGGCTGTCATCTATCATTTGTCAGGGAAACACAATTCTGAGTCATTTCAGATTTGTCGTCCCAGAAATATTCAAAGTTAAGGGCATTTAGCATTGTTGAATAATATAAAGGTTTTCTGCATGCAATCTGATGGATGTAAATTCAACTGGCCACAGGAAAAAATAGAAAGGTAGACATACACCTACACACATTAAGATGACCATTTGTGCACACAGACATATACACATGCTCTCCTCACTAATACACATACATACATACACACATATATATATATTACATACATACATACAGTTTTTGTCTGACAAGGACCAGAGGTTCTATGAGTGCAGAATCATGAAGTTGCCAGGAAGAGGGCAAAAGGTCATCAAACAAAATGACTTCTATTTCACACTGAAAAACCAAAATTACTTTCTTGCCAATACATACATAACACATACACACATGTACATACATCCATATATGCATATACACACACATGTACATACATCCATACATACATGCACACACACATACACATGTACATACATCTATATACACAAACACACATGTACATCCATCCATATATACACACACACACACAAATGTACATACATCCATATACACACACACACACACACCCACACATTTATATATGTACGTACATGCACATATACATGAACTAATGCTGCTTCAGACATCTCTCTGCCTAACCCATACTAGTGTGGGAAAACAGACATTAAATAAGCAGAGAGAGAGAGAGAGAGAGAGAGAGAAAGAGAGAGAGAGAGAGATGGAGAGAAAGAGAGAGAATGTGAGAACATCAACAACAGTGAGTTGTGTAAATTAGTTGACAGGCGTGAGGACTCGTTTCCTGGTTGATCTTATTCTTTTGCTGGGTGTTTTAGAAGCTGGAGTGAAATCACTGTTGTCGCTGTCGTCTGAGGGTTGATTCTCTTCATCTGAAAGACAAAGACAAACATGAATAACCAAACTAAATAAACAGTCCAACTAAGTTGTAGTAAGACACCCAATGGCCTAGTGGGAGCAGAGTAGTGTACGAAATGTCATGTGCTTATGTTCTGAGTCCAAGTTTCAGTAGGATTGATAGAAAAATGAATACCAGTCATATCAGAGGGAGACAGGAGGTGGTTTTCCCCTCTCTCAGCTGAGGGGTCTTTGTCTTGGAAGTGTTGGTGTCACGTAAAAAGCACCCAGCACACTCTCCAAAGTGTTTGGCATTAAGAAGGCCATCCAGCCATAGAAACCATGCTAATTGGAGCCTGGACAGGCCAGCTCCTGTCAAACCATCCAACACATGCCAGCATGGAAAACAGACATTGGATGATGATAGTGTGTGGTCTTGTGCTAAGGTGGAAATTAATACTTTTAGAAGCCAAAGTAATGAAAACGTATCAAATTGTTGGCCATAACCCTGACATTTTATTTGCTTTTCTTTTTTATATGATTTTTTATCAAACAAAGCTTGAGACTACTGTAATGCAAAAGTGTCAGAATGGCTGTGAGACAAGAAGTTTATTGACCCTGGGAGGATGAAAGGACAGCAAAGTGGACAAACTCACCACTGTCACTTGAAAAGTATGAAGCTTTATTCTTCTTCCTTTGTGATTTTCTTGGAGTAACTCTAAATTCCAACGGGACACCTTTAGCTGAAATAGAACATGAATGAAATTATTTCTCCACACATTTTATACTGTATTTATGTGTGTGTGTAGGCTATAAAATATGAATGTTTTCACATTGGCATACAATTGCAAGATGGGTTTTTTAACCGAGTCGGGAATCATGAACAAAAGAAAAGACAAAACCCAGCAAACCTGGCCCTTTTCTTAGCGCATCTATGTGGGAATACACTGCCTTAGTTTCAATTGATGTTGAATATAATGAAGAATCTAGTAAAATAACTTTGACATTATTACATTAACATGAAATTTTGATGATAGGTTTTAAATTAAAACCTATCTAAATTAGATCCCTTTAAAACAGGATATTTGTATCATAGACGCAGGACTGGTCTCAGGTAGGTTGGTCTTAAAAAGGTTTAAAAACAATTACTGTATTTGGTCCTTAATGCAGTAAAGATCCAAAATCGCATATAGGGCCTGGGGAGATTTTTAAAGACATATTTGGTGGGGTTTTGTCAAAAACGTGCATCTTTTATCCCATCACATATGATTACAGGTAAGTTCATTGTCACCAATTCATTGTAGGAGAGTTCACTGCCATCAATTCACCATGAGAAAATTTTTTACTGTGAAGTTTTCTACCTGATGATTAAACATATTAGAGTTCAAAAATAAGGTTTCTTTTAATTCTTTTACGGTGAGCTTATTTCTCTTAACTTTCTTTGTGGTGAACTTTCCCTGCAGTGTGAATTGGTGATGGTGAACTTACCAGGAATCATCAAATATTCTAAGTGACCACACATAAAGCTTACTTTGTTTTGGAGTCTTTCGGCTGGCACTAGAGCTTCTCTTCTTGGACTTTGCAGGAGCTTTTCCAGGTGTCTTAAACACGCAACCGTTATCTGCAATTGCTTCATCAAGTCCCTTGGTATGGCACTGAGTAATCTGGGCTTCAATCTCATCAATGGTAGTCTGAACAAATATATATAAAAAAAAAAAAACTAGTAAAAAATCAATATAGATGATTGACAAAACTGAGCTGAGTGGATTTCAGAATCCGATACACAGATATTGTTTTGAGCTGAGTGGGGGTGCTAGATTCCCTTGTTCAAAAATATAAGGGCACAGATCGTGTTGTAGAGCCAGCTGGAGATGATGTTTCCTGGGGCTAAATTACAGCAACATTCGTCCTAAACCAGGACTGCCATGTTATGTTGGCAAACAATCTTTAATCCAAAGTACTGTTGTTGAATATCTCTCGTTGTGAGATTTAAAAATAGTAATTTTCTAATCCCAAACTCACCTTAAATTCTATCTTACACCGGGTCCTAGCCTTTTTCAGTATAGACAGCATATGTTCATAGAGTTCGTCATTTGCCAGTTTGTCTGAGTAACAGTTGAAGTTCTCCTGCAGCTTAAGAATGCATTTCTCATTGAAGGTGAGCAATGACAGACAAAATGCCAAATCATTCCACTGACGCTCTGTCCTGGAAGGAGAGAAAGAGAAAATCATGTGCGCATGCATACATATATTACATAACACATTACACAAAACACACTCCTTTATGGCAGTATACTTGTTTCTGTCCTCACTCCGATCTTTCTCTCTCTCCGGCTGGGTAACCTTGTATCTCCTCTACAGAAAGACACCTGCTTCTGTCTCACTCTAACCATTCATCATCTGACACAAGATTACCTCTTCCAACGCCCCCATCCCTCTCAAAGATTCCTTGTCTTGCAAAGTTACCTGGTGACCCTGTCAGTGCAGGTGCCACTTAAAAAGCACCCAGTTCACACTGTAAAGTGGTTGACATTTGTAAGGGCATCCAGCTGTAAAAACCTTGCCAAAACTGACCTCGCCTGTGCTTGTGTCATGTAAAAAGCACTCAGTCCACTCTGCAGGGTGGTTGGTGTTAGCAAGGGTATCCAGCTGTTCATGGGATTACACAATAACAGCTACATAACCAACATGTCACAAGTCCCTTTTATTGGTCTTGACATGAGGCACAACAACAATTAGGTAGCGCTGCCGCCACCACTACCTCTAGGTTGCAAGAAATATTAAGAAGCTACTTACAATGTTACACGGAATCTCTGACACAACTTCTCAACCAAATTTTCTGTTTGCTTGCCTTTTTGGACAAAAGAGAACAAAAATCTGAAAAAGAAAGACAAAAAAAAAAAAAAAAAAAAAAAGATTCAATTAGCAGCATTCCAAATATGGTCAAAGTTGACTTAGCCTTTCATTCTTCTGAAGCCAACATAACTATTTCCTCCTGCTACCATATTAGGGGCCTGGCATTCATGTTAGAAAACATGTGGGTTGATGCTAGTGCTTACCGGACTGGCTCCCCTATGTAAAAAACACCAGTGATTCATCCATTTATGGTATGACCCCGCCCCCTTTTGCAATTAAAGTGATTTAATTTATATCTTTTTCAACTCACTTGAGAATGGTTTGGAAAGAGGATTCCTCAACTCCGATTTCAGGATCTGAGAGACGGCTAACAATGTCAGCAATGATGTTATAAACAGCATTTGCCTGGAGGGTAAAGAAAATAAAGTAAAATAAGCAAAAAAAAAAAAACGGAAAGAATTATTTTTTTTTATAAAGAAGTTATTTTTTGAAGACTAAAAAAAAAGTGAAATAAAATGGGAACATTTTATTTAAAACTCAGCCAATCTAACCCATAAATCACAACAATGTTTTTGTAGCAACAGATGTTTGGGAGTTTTTTTAAGAATATTTTTTTCTAGTTCCAAAGTCCATGCAATCTATATAACTTATGAGGTTTGTAAGACAGATCACTTTTGTCAACTATAATTTGTAGATTGTAAAAAATATGCATACACACACACACATGTATACATATATGTAATGATGGAGTCACCAGTTATAACAATGAAATTTTACATGAAGAGGCATCTCATAAATGATTGAATGAAGAGCAGCTATACATACATATTGAACATAAATATAGAAGCAACAAAGAATATGTAAATAAGCCATTTAACAGTGTATCTGAAAGTAAATACAGCTAGAATATATATGTATCTGTCTATATATCATCATTATTTAACATCCATTTCCCATGGTGTCATGGGTTAGACAGTTTGACTGGAGGTAAGCTGGAGAGTTGCACCAGGCTCCAGTCATCTGTTTTGGCCTTGTTTCTACAGCTGGATACCCTTCCTAACACCAACAACTCTACAGAGTGTACCAGGTGTCTTTTATGTATCCCCACCACAGGTGCTTTTTACCTGTCATCAGCACTGGCCACAGCCATGATTTCACTTAGCTTGACAGGTATTCTCATGCACAGCAACACAAACACACATAAAAAAAAGGAATTGTTCTTGCTAACCTTTCGGGAAAGTTCTACAAAAAATACTTTTGCCAATCCTTTTATTTTTTCATTTTCGTCAATGATGCAAACAGCCATTTCACTAATCTGTCCCTTGATTTTCACCATGTCATTCAAAATAAGATGAGAGAGAACAGAGACTGTGTTTCTACGGACCAATGAAGACGGATCACGTAATCTGCAAAAAGAGATAAAAAAAAAACAAATAAAGAAAAGAAACAAGTTTTACTGAGGGTATATTTACTTTGGGAATTACTGTTATTGTTGATTACCTCAGGTCAGACCCGATTTAGCAGAACTATGATCGAAAGTGTTCCAAGAACATCCCGTTTCTTTATTGTCGAAGTCAGCACAGTAATGTCAGAAGTCACTAATTAACTAGTTTTTAATTAGCAACACTGAACAGTATCAGAAAGAGAGGTTTACCTGGCATACATATGGGCAGTCCAGGGCTCAATAAGATTAGGAAACAAAGAAGCAAGATCTCCCAATGCAATGATGGTGTTGGCACGGATGTTTGGCAGTGAAGACTTCTCCAAGATTGTAAACAGCAACTGAAGATTGTTCTCACAGAATTCAGAGCTGTAAAATATTAAAAAACACAAAAATTTAAATATTAAAATCAGGAATAATTTTTTTTTCATCACATGAAAAAAAAAAAAAAAAAAATCATCATTTAATGTCCATTGATTGAGGGTTTGGGGTCACTCAGCCTCCTTGTTGTCTTTATGTTCTGCTGCTTTATACATAAGAACTGACTGGCTGTCACCTCCATCAATATTGTGGCCCCACCCCATAAGTTAATTCCTTTTCTCAATCCATCTTTCCTAGAGCATCAGTCCTCAGGAATTCTATCTCCACCAAAGTTTGCTTTTTTTGTTCCCTATTGCACTAGCAAACTAGTAAAATAAATAAATAAAAGCACATCTGATGAAGATCCTGGAATTAAACAAATCTAGCCCTCTATGGATAATAAAGGAGTCCCTGAAATTAAACAAATCAGTTTAGTAAGGCAGCCGTAAGTATGGCATTACAACGTTGGAGTGAAGCGCATTGTGACTCACCTGATGAGCATCAGTTTGGAGAGAGTAAGACTTGATGCAGTGCGGAGTTCAGGATTGCTGAATTTTGATTGATTCCGGCAAATATTCACAATTAAAGGAGCAACAATGGCTAACAGCGTTTCACCTGAAACAGATGACATTCATTTAATGCAGGATTATTGACAATGCTGGCAAACAATATCAGACTAAGCAGCACTGACCCAACAACCCACAGAGACCCTGAAACTTCTATGTCCTGAGTTCAGTCTCAAAAAATAAAGCTTGTTTTTCAGTGTCAAAAGTAAATACCCGAAATATATCAAAAGTTTATATAAATAGATATGAAAATTGGTTGCAGGTTCTGAGGGGACAAAAAAAAAAAAAAAATGATATGAAAATATTTCTGGTGAAATTTCATTGAATGGTTTATAAGTGGGGGTGGGGACAAGAAAAATAATAAAAGTCAACACTGAAAAGAAGAAAATAAGAAGGAACAAATGCATACTTGTTGGTAATTAATTTAAAGTTACAGTTTTGAGGAGAATTGATGCTTACCTGTGAGAATTTCTGTTTCACAGACTTTTCTAATGTATTCATATTCATCATCTTCTGCTGAAGCTCCTGTCAGACCTAATTCTTCCTCAACTGAAGTGCTATTGGCAGTGGTTGATGTAACATTCTGGAGTAAAACACAAAATAATATCAGTGTCTTTACCCGGGAATTGTCTGAGTTAAAAATGATAATCAGGACTCAATCATCTGTCATAAATCAGTGAACAATGTTAATAATAACTTGCATATAATCCTTTCTACTCTAGGTACAAGGCCTGAAATTTTGGGGGAAGGGAGCTAGTCAATTTCATTGACCCCCACAGCACTTGACTGGTACTGATTTCATCGACCCTGAAAGGACGAGAGGCAGAGTTGACCTCAGCAAAATTTGAACTCAGACTGGAAGGACAGGCAAAATTCCATTAAGCATTTAGTCTCACATGCTGACAGCTCACCCCACCAAATAACTTGCATGTAATAGCAACAGAATATTAGTACGAGTCACTGAGAAAGAGTGAGGGGGAGAGAGAGAGTTAGTAAGAGACAGAGAGACAAGGGAAGAGTAGTATACCACTCCCTCATATCAATCAATCTTTCACATACTCTTTTCTTGAGCCCTCCTGATTTTACTCAATGGAAAGATAGACCTAGAATTCTTTTCTTTATTCTAAGATGAACCTGGGGTTGTGGGCAAATTTTGGAAAACATTTGTTGAGAAATAATGATATTCTTTTAAGACAGACAAACAAAACATTGCTGCAAATGTATTTATATAAGTATACTTATACATACTGGATTCTTTCGGGATTTCTTTTTGAGTTTAGCTTTCTCAAGCAAAGCATTTCTTCGCTTCATCTCAGTAAGAAGGTCTCTGTCCATGTGCTCTAGCTGCCTATGAGCAATACAACCAATGAGAAAGACGAACCGTACCAGCACACCAGTTTGACAATTGGAACCGGAGGTGGGGCCGGAATCATTTTCTGTCTCTGCAAGTAGAAAAGAATCATCGTAAAAAAACTGGAAAAGCTGAGACAATGATTAGGATGGTGGCCATCATCATCACTTAGTGTCTGCTTTCCCTGCTGGCATGGGTTAGACAGTTTGACTGAAAGTGGTAAGCTGGAGAGCTGCACTAAGTTCCAGTCTGATTTAGCATGGTTTCTATGGCTGGATGCCCTTCGAAACATGTAGTGATGTTGGATAGTCCACTATACATTTTATTAGAATCAGAATATCTTTCACATAAAGATACACACACACACACACACACACACACACACTCTCATAAATTTATGTAGATGTTATATTTACCAGTTTTCAAAGAGAGAGCCTTCTCTGCCACAGATTTCACCAGTTGCTCACATCTGTGGTCGGGACTCTCAGACAGAGTGTAAATTGTGCAGACAGCCTTGTCACAGAGAGGAACCCAAAATTCATTTTCCAAATCAAAGAGACCTGAGGTGAAAGAAAATTCAATTTTAATACAGAATCTAGCATATTTAAGAACAGGCTTTGGCAACAAAAGTGTGGGTGAATATAAAATATAAGTCAAATACTGGGTGTAGGAAGGCATCAACAATCCCCCTCCCCTTAGGGTTACTGGCCTTGTACCTTAATCAGTAACCATTATAATTATTACTAGGGGTAGAGGATTGGCAGAATCGTTAGGCTCTTTATGCGCCAAATTCAAATCAGAGTCATGGAGTCGAAAACAATTAAGGGGTAGCTGGAGTCGGAGTCAGTAAAACTATACTGACTCTGACTCACAATATCTTTATTCTCTAATATAAACCAGTTCTAACATATAGGCCTATTTAAAGTACAAACGTATGCATATGCTTTATGCGATATATAGACCACAATCAGTTAATTACATAAAGAGGGGTCAGAGTCGGAGGTGCCAATAGTACAGGAGTCAGAGTCAAAGTTGAAGCTTTTTGTTTCGACTCCACAGCCCTGGTAAAAGGGCAAAACAGTTGCATTACAAAAACAAGAATGAGAAACATGAAAGAAAACATGGAGTCAAATCAAGACTCTTACCTGTCAGAAGCAAGTCCTGGAGTCGCGTAAAGAGCTCATGGTCTCTGTCTAAGCGGTAGGGTGGTGGTGCAGCCATTCCAATTTGCTGAGGAAGAAATAGCAAGAATGGTCAGCTTTTATCTTCGACTAGTTTCAATCATTATTAGACTGTGGCCAGAGTGGAGCACCACTTTGAAGGATTTTAGTTGAACAAACCAACCCAGTACTTGGTTTTAAAGTCAGATACTTATTTTATTGATATTTTTTTTACCAAACTGCTAAGTGACAGGGAGTAAACAAACCAACACCAGTTGCCAAGTAGTGGTGGAAGACAAACAAGAAGCTTGCTTCTCAAACATATGGTTCCGGGTTCAGTTCCAGAGCGTGGCACCTTGGGCAAGTGTCTTCTACTATAGCCTTGGGCTGACTAAAGCCTTGTGAGTGGATTTGGTAGATGGAAACTGAAAGAAGCCCATTGTGTATGGATATAGTAATAGGTAAGTTGTTAAAAACAATTTACATGGAATGGTCATGACTGGAACACCTTTGATCATCAGTCTGTTCAGCCTTCACAGGCACATGACTTAGCAGTTAGGGTATTCAACTTACAGTCAGAAGGTCATGAGTTCAATTCCTGGCGATGCGTTGTATCCTTGAGCAAGACACTTTATTTCACATTGCTCCAGTCCATTCAACTGGATAAAGTGAGTTGTACCTGTAATTCAAAAGGGGCCAGCCTTGTCACATTCTGTGTCACACTGAACATCCATGAGAACTATATTAAGGGTACACGTGTCTGTGGAGTGCTCAGCCACTTACACATTAAATTTCACAAGCAGGATGTTCTCTTTGACCAGATGAACTGAAACCCTCATTCACGTAACCAAAAGATAGTCTATTCAGCTAGAACTGCAATGGAGTTCAACAATAACAACATGAAATGAAATTATATAAAAGTTAATTGAAGACAAACCTTTTGGGCAGAACCAATCTTCATAAGAGCCAAACATGTATCC
Source organism: Octopus bimaculoides (assembly GCF_046866305.1). Lineage (NCBI taxonomy): Eukaryota > Metazoa > Mollusca > Cephalopoda > Octopoda > Octopodidae > Octopus > Octopus bimaculoides. The sequence goes on from NC_142953.1 coordinate 4,002,536, forward strand.
TTAGCAATTCTGAAATCTTTCTCAGCTCGTGGTCCCAGTCCCTCGCTAACAAGTACAGCGATATTGCTTTTGATAATTTTAGAGTCACCCCTAAAGTGTTGTTTAAAAAAAGAGAAAAAGTAATTTATGGGGTCCATAGGCAAAAAATGGTCGAGAACCACTGATTTATGGTATTTAGTATACTAAAAGAATAAAGTGACCACAAAGGACTTTGAAGCACTTCACACTTACCCAGCAGCCATCATGAGTAAATTCAATGCAGTACGACTCTCTTCAGGGGTGGTACTAGGAATCTTCATGGCAAACCTTTCCCATAACACCTGGATGACGGAAATGTGCAAATCTCCAGATTTCATGAAATTTGCTATCTGCAAACAGAAATATCACATCTCATTGTCAACGGAGAGAGACATTTAATAACGGTTTTAAATTTTGATACAAGGCCAGCAAGTTCAGGGGGGGGGGGAGTCGATTACAACGACCGCAGCACGGGTGCATTTATGCAGCACCAGCATGGGTGCTTTTCAGTGGTGCCAGCACCCGAAGGGACAAGCCTGTATGCATTTATAAATATTGCTTTAACCCTTTAGCATTTAAACTGGCCATATTTGGTCAAAATATTCTACCTGTTTTATCTACAAACTGGTCAGATCTGGACTTTCACACCTACCCCAGTGTCGTTTTACAAATAAACAATCACATCATCAAAATCTGAAGGCTAATGAAATAATGCATAATTAATTTAAAATGATGCAAATATTTCAGCATTAAATGGCCATACCAGTGTAGTCTTCTTTCTTGTACACTACATCTGATGCTACGTCTACCCAATTTTTCTCTCAAATCACTTACACACTTTTGAATATGCATACGTATTCTAAACCACATAAATTTGATGGAAAAATGAGCAAAAAAAATTATGATGGGATGGGGTGGGGTGGAGAAGACAAGGGGGGGGGGGGGTAGACAAACACTAACCACAGCATCCAGTGAAATGAACTCTTCCACAGAAACATTTTTCATCAGGGCTGTTAGATTACCAACCACTTTGAGAGCTTTGCTCCTGAAATTAGACAGAGAAAAAATATATTTAGGGAGGCAAATTCAAAAATTAAATGAAGAGAAAACAAAAAGAAAAACAAGGAATGAAATCAGTAATTTCTTTGTTGATCAAAAGGAATTTGTAGAGATAATTTTAAAAATTGACTGAATCGCACTGCTAACACAGGTAGGACACAGTATTGACCTGTAAGCCTTTAATGTACTTGATAGTATATTTTGGTTGCAAAACCAAATATGGTGTCCTTACAAGCAATTAGTGTGTTGGTGCATACTTTGTCTTGATATGTGCTGATTGTAAATAAGCATGACAGTCATACAATGTTGTTCCTTTTCTGTCATCCATGGGGAGATATATTACCTGGCTTAGAAATAAGTGAGGGTTGGCAAAAGGAAGAGCTGCAGAAAAAAAAACCCCAATCTGTCTTAACAAATTCTATCTGACTCATGCAAGCATGGAAAAGCGGATGTTAAATAATGATAGAAGAGGAATCCCACACATACTCACCTTTCATTTTCTGCATCAAGATTCAAATAGATTCTTCTATAAGCATTCACAGCTGCTTCTTTGATGGTGCTGTCTTTTGAAGAATTAAGCAACAACAAAATCTTCCGGATACCAACTAAGCCATGGGGCATTCCAAAGGCAAAGCTTGTTACAAAGAATTCAATTGTTTCAAGGATGTCAGAGTTCACCTTGGAATGTAACATCTGACACAGAATTGGAATGGCTTCTTTCACCTGACCACTAAATGTCAAAGAATCCTGAAATGGAATCATTCAAAGAGTTGAGTCAGAACTGGAATATTTTAACATCAATGTTTATCCACACAAGAGCTATTTATTGACTTATTATTAAATATCATAATATAAATTATTTGCAGGTCTTTCAGTTACGAAACAATTTGTTGTGATATTAGGATTTTTCTTATTGTTAAATAAAAGTTCATCAAAATATTTCTGTCATTTATGACTTTGTATATATATCTTTGTATATATTTTACACTCTCGGAGCGGTTGGCATTAGGAAGGGCATCCAGCTGTAGAAACTCTGCCAGATCAGATTGGAGCCTGGTGCAGCCTTCTGGCTTGCCAGTCCTCAGTCAAATCGTCCAACCCATGCTAGCATGGAAAGCGGACGTTACACGATGATGATGATGATGATGTATATATCTTTAACTGTAAGTACCCTCCCCACGTCCAAAGGCCAGCTGGTCAAGATTATTGTTCCCTCTGTTGTGCTGCATGCATACAACTAACCAGGCTTGTTGAGAGAGAGAGAGAAACAGCGAGACAGAGAATGCATGCGATATGGCCTTGGTATGACACAATAATTATAAATGATCATTACAGTCATACAAGGGATGTCCTTCATTTCCAATATCGCTTGAAAACATGTCCAACCATACAAAAATATACCCTTACATGGAAACAGATGGTGACAGGAAGTCACCTAGCAGTAGAAAATCTGCCTCAATAAATTCTATCTAATCCATGCAAGTGGACATTATTATGATGATGATGATGGTGATAAAGAAAGTAGCTGAAAATTACTTGTAAAGTTTACCTTTAAATACAGGACTAAAATTTGTTGCTTCGACAGATCATTAACTTCCACTTCACTGGTTTGAATGGGATTGACAGCTGCTTGAGACACAGCCAACACTTGGTGTTTTCCTTGTAAAAAAAATTGTCAAGAAATAACACATATTAAAAGTAAAATTTAGTAAATCCCTAATTTTTTTAAGAAATGCTGAACTTAGAAAACAACCTTGCCCAAACGTGTACCTTGGAAGGGAACTTTCTAGGTGCAATCCTATGGTCCTTCATGACCAAAGGGGGGTCTTTAAGTCAACAATAGAATTAATCCTATATAAATATAAATTCTTTACAGATTTCTCACCTAAATAGACATCTTTCAATCCTTTGACAACGACTTCCACAGGAACATTACTTTCATCTTCAGTTTCTTCTGAACTGCAAAATATTAAATGAAAAAATTTAAATAAATAAATAAAAATCCCTTAGTTGAAATATAAAAAACTTTCATGCATTTCAGAATAAAGAACTCAGTCTCAGTAACTGGCTATTTTTGCCTTACTGGCACTACGCAGGCCATAGAAGGACTTGAGGCAACACAAAAGTTAGAGGGACTTCACATATTATGCACAAATATAAATGAAATAAAAAATACGTACTCATCGGATTGATGCAAATCCAACACAAACACGTCAGGCCAGATGGTATTGGCAGCCAGCAAGTACAAACGACTCTTGTTATAATCTTTCTCATCAATAGTTGAAACGATTGTATTCATAATGCTGTAAGAAATGGACATATAAAGTTATAGCAGATATACAGTTGCAAAAGAAATCATATAAAAAATTGTGTTTAGAATTACATTACATAAAGATCTTCCATTATAATCTGTGAATGCAATATGGTAGAAGAAAATTGTTCAGAAGCCCATCATTTGTGTGTGTAAGTAATTACAACATCATGATTGTTTTAACGTCCATATTTCTATGATTGCATGGGTTAGACGAAATTTATTGAGGCAGATTTACTGCAACTGAAGCACACGAGAACTGAGCATACTTGGTTCTCGCACAATAAGGGTTAATTAAATTCCTACCACTTCTATAGGCTTACCTGTCAGAAGTGTCATCGTCACCAATTATATCTTCATAGTCATCAGGAGACACAGAAGGAAGTTCCTCAAAGACTTCCTTCATGGCATTTTCATGACTTGACCATTTCTCCTTCATAAGTACCAGATCAGGATCTGAAGATAATAATAGAAGTAGAGGGTAAGAAAAAAGTTCAAAGATTTTTAGTTATTTACAATGAAGCTCAATGTAACCCTGTGGCTTGCTGAATCTTGTCAAACCATCCAACCCATGCCAGTACGGAAAATGATTGTTAAATAACGATAGTGATGATGAATCACTGAAAACTTGTAACCAACATGGCTTTTGGCTACAAAATTTAATTTTAGAAACATCTTTTTTCTTTTTTTATCGATTATAGTTATTATAGAAAAAGGTATACCAACCTTCAGATGAACTATTTTCTTCCAACATTTTATCAAGTTTCTCTTTTTCTTGTGTGTAATTTTCTTTCAGATCTTCATATTGAAGCTATAAATAAAATAAGCTTAAAATATAGTGACTGTAGGTGAGAATAATTTTACTGTTTCATCTCTACCAGAGTAGAAGGTGGTTTTTTTTTTATCAAGTTAAAAAAAAAGAAGAAAAAGTTAGAGTGTTATTTATGTGAAAGAAATAAAAAGAAACAATTCATACTTTAGGTCTCACCGAGGCAATGACCAGTGACCGTGACCTTAACCAATGCAATATTTTCCATTTCTTAATTACATTCCTCCATCAGTTAACAAACAGTAAAACTTGAACAAAAAGCAGCTAAAATGGAAGAACACTATTTTAATGACATGATACAGTAGGGAGCTGACCAATACAAACCTTATGTGCAAATGGATTCATCTGGAGCAAAGCAGTCAAAAGCTGAATGGCATAGCGCCGGACATTAGCTGCTTTATCATTCAAACGACCCACGACAAGACCTGTGAGTTCTTCTTGATGAGATAATGGTAAACACTGAAAAAGAAATGTTTGTTTGGTTTTATATTTCTTCCTAAATGGAAACATAAAATAAACTATTTCAAATAAAATAATTTCTGAGCCACGTACCTTCACATTATATAGATATATGAATAAAAATTACATATATATACACATAAATAGATTATATACATACATATACACAACCCTGTGAATGCAGATTCCAATTTGAGAAAACAAACACAATAACTAACCTGCTGCTGGACAATCTCAAGCCAAATCTGTAACACTTTACTTCTTACAAAAGCATGGACATCGTGGACATGGTCCTAGAAATAAACAAATGTTGATGCCAGATTTTGGTTTAGCTGGAAGTCTTTCAGTCATGGGTTGTTTAACCATTTTACAATTGCAGATCAGTGAATGCGCGAGTGTTATGTGTGTACACACATTTAGGTTTACATACATGCATACATGTTACACACCAGAATCACACTGCATATATTTGTCATACAGCCATACACAAAGTCACAGACACACACACACATATACTGAATCATCTGTACAAGATGCTGCACAGTGGGACCGAACCCAAGACCATGTGGTTACAAACTGAACTTTTTAACCACACAGCACCACACTGGACAATACCCAGTAAAAGGGCGGTAAACATGAAAGGGATACCTTACCTTAAGAATAATGAAGAATTGGTCTTTGGTCTTCTTCAAGGAAGCTTCCAAATTCTCTGGACTCAACACATTTACAATAATCTCTTTGATAACACAAAGAAAACAGTTTCTCATCGTGCTAGACTGAAAATTACAACAAAAACAAAAATAAATAAGGAATCATTCAATAATAAATATTTCTTACAAAACTACAAATTTACCAGGGTTGGTGTGAGAGGCCAGATCTAGCCAGTTTAAATGCGAAAGGATTAAGATACATTTTCAATAAAAGACATCTATTTATGTTTAACACTGTATATGCATTGTTACTTAGAAAAAAACTTCTCAGAAATGGGTTGTGGGTTATTGAGTTAAACAATACAGAACTTGTTCATACTTACTTCCATCTCCAAGCAGGGCATCAATAAGCTAATATTTTGGAAGACCGCTTGTGGTATCTTGGCAGAAAGATCAACTAAAAAAGTAGCGTATGCTTTCGTACCGGATGAATCATTGCTGATCTCCTTAGAATCCAAACGACCAATCTCTCTAAGAACGTAAAAAGAATGTTTACATTTTAGAAGTTGAAATCAGTATCAAAAATCAATAACACACACACAAAACTCCCCAGTTATTAACCCTTTGCCTGTCTCATGTATTACATGTGACACATGGGATATATTTCCAGGAGGCCATGCATCATATGACATACATTCTCAATTTCTTCCAACCATGGTAACTTGTTTCATACATTCTGAATAACATATCATTATAAAGCCTCAAACAAGATGCAGATATTAGCAATAAAAAAACAAAACAGAATAAAAAGCAATAAACTCGAGCCTACCAACCTCATTATCAGAAACACTATCTTGGTTGCACCGTACTTAGTAACAATGATCTCGGTTACCTGTACAAGTGAGCTGATGGTATGTTCATGATGTTGTAGGAGTTGCAAAATCCTCAAACTGTTACCTAGAAGACAAACAGACAGAATATAATAAAAACATTGCTGTTATTATCAGAACACATAAAATGACAAGCTGGCAGAATTGTTAGCCTGCTGGATGAAACGCTTAGCAGTATTTCACCTGTCGCTACATTCTGAGTTCAAATTCTGCCGAGGTCAATTTTACCTTTCATCCTTTCGGGGTCGATAAAATAAGTACCAGTTGAACACTGGGGTTCGCTGTAATCGACTATCCTACTCCCGCAAAATTTCAGGCCGTGTGCCTATAGCAGAAAGGATTATTATCAGAACACCATGGTGGTGAGCTGGCAGAATCATTAGCACGCTGGACGAAATGCATAGTGGTATTTCACCCATCGCTACGATCTGAGTTTAAATACTGCTGAGGCTGACTTTGCCTTTCGTCCTTGATAAAGTACCAGTTGGGCACTGGGGTCGATGTGATTGACTTAATTCCTGCTCCGAAATTGCTGGCCTTGTGCCAAAATGTGAAATCATTATTATCAGAACACCAACATCAACAAAAACTACAGATAAATCAATCTTTTCACCATTTACTTATTTCGACTAACTTGAAGGGTTTAGTTGAACAAATCAACCCAGGGACTTTTTTTGTATATGCCCAACACTTATTCTATTGGACCCTTTTGCCGAACATAAACCAACTAAGGGAAGGAACCTCAGCCGTTTAATTCACCTGCTAAAACCAGCAGTCAAATTCCCCCTCAAATCATGTCCATCTTAAAAAAGCACACAAAATAACGTAGCCTTAGACACACCGTGTATGAAAAAAACATAGGATGGCCAAGGCTGGAGGAACTTTGACCACAGGTCCACTTAATCAAGGCTGTCGTGGGCATGGATAATAATTGATAATAAAACTGGGCAGATACACACATATCTGGTCTCCTTGCAGACACATAATAGTACAGAAATGGGACAGGATAGAGAGAGAGAGAGAGACACACACACACACACAGAATCTGTCCTATCCATTGCTGTCATTACAACCACTACAATACAAAGACAGAAAGAGACGAGGATCAATTACATAATGCTCGGTTATGTCGTTTCACCAGAACACCAAGTATGTTGCCAATAAACTCCTTTGTGTCCTTCTGTCGACTTATACTGGGATTCTGGAGAAGATTGTAGCAGCATGAAATAATCAAACTGCAAAAGAAAATAATAATAATTAAATGACAAACAGTGCAAGATTATAGGATTTACAATATTAGATGATAACAAAGAAACTAGAAAGAAAAAAAAAAAAAAAAAAAACTAAGAAATATCAGTACTTAGCCCAGTGGCTTTCAACTGGGGTCTATCTAAGATTATATTGTTAAAATTTATTGGCAATAAATTGGTTATACTTCTACAATTCACAAAAGATTTTAACAAATTTTTTATACAATTCCTAAAAATATTTAATTATAAAAATAATACGAATTTTTTTAACCCCTAAGTGTTCAGATTATTTTTGTCAACTGTAATGCTTATTTATTCACACTGATTTGAATTAATCATGCATTATCTCATCGCTTTGAGATTTTGATGATACACTTGGCATATTTTTAGAATAATTTTAGACCTTTCAATTGTGAGCTGAATACTCTAACCCAGTGTTTCTCAACCTTTTTACCCTTGCGTAACCCTTAAAATAAATTACATCTCAAGGAACCCCTGCACAAAAATTATACACCATAGCTTTCCCATATTTTCCTTCATGGTTCACGTGGTGTTGGAGTCTGGTGTAGCCATCTGGTTTGCCAGTCCCCAGTCAAATTGTCCAACCCATGCTAGCATGGAAACCGAACGTTAAATGATGATGATGATGTGTGTGTGTGTGTGTGTGGTTGTTATATTATTTTGACAACAAGCAGGTCAGACAGGATATCTATATTACAATATTACAATAACCAATAATATGTTGTGCATATTAGCATATCTCACTCTTTCTTGCAAAATCCCTAGGAGCCTTTCGCAAAACTCTAGGGTTCCGGGGAACCCCTGTTGAGAAACGCTGCTCTAACCACTAATCCACACATCTTTCCTGAAAATCAAGTAAGGGTCAACACCAAGAAGGCTATATGGTCAGAGTATATTACTTCAACAAGTCTCATCCAAGTCCAACCAGCATAGAAAAACCTAATGTAAAGACAATGTAGAATTTATATACACATGGACTGAAAGTAGTTGTATAAAGCTCACTTGATAAAGTCTTCTTCAGCAACAGGTGGCTCCCACAACTTATCGAGGTCCAACACAACCAACTCCAAAAGAACTTTCAGAAATGCTTCCTTTTCATAAGGCCAATCAATAGTCCGAAAGGTGTCTGCTGATTTCTTTTTACGACCCTAGAAAAATAAAAATATAAATATACCCTGTATATGATAGCATATAAAGTGTGTACCCCCGACAACAAGAAAAAAGAAAAAGAAAAACGTTAAACAATGAGGATGATTATGAAGACCCACAGCAAAAACTAGAAGGCAACATTGTCTTTCCTTTTACTTGTTTCAATCAATTTGACTATGGCCATGCTGGGGCACCACTTTGAAAGTTATGAAAAGTGGCCTTATGCTTAAGAAATCAAAAAGTTACATTGAATAATTTGTTTAAGATAGAAAAATAAAGAAAAAAAGAAGCTTGCAGTAATTTCGTTTTAAGAATTCTGTTCTTTTCTTAAGCACATTATCTAATTAAAAAAATAACATAAAAGTTTTACCCTACCTGGATCATGTTCACCTTGGATTCTTCACCTTCAAAGCTATCAGATAGCTGACACATTAAGTAACAGATCATCTTAAGAGCATTCAAGTGCTGCATTCTGCTGTTGTTGGGTATTGGAAATTTCTCAATCAAACATTGTAGACTTCTGACAAATGAAAACATACCTATGGTGGGGGGGAAAAAAAAAACCTTGTATGTAAGTAATATTTCCTAGATAATTGTTACTAACAGACTTATTCCACAATTCTTTTATGAGATCAGTATTAAATAATGGTACATCTATCCTCATTTCATCATGGGGGTTTGATGTTCCAAAAAGAAACAGTGATAAATGAATCATTTCCAAGCTCTTTATAAATGGAACAAATTGATACCAAACTTGTGTCAAAGATCCACTTAATTATTTGATAAGAAAAAAAAAAGCAGTTAATAGACAATGAAGTAGGTGGTTGATACAATCAACCCACCATGATTATAGCCCAGGAAAAGAAAAAAAAAGAAAACTGAACATGTCTTACCTTTGAGAAGAACTTGCCAGACATTTTCACGCAGAGCCTGAGAAGATTCAGCATCAGAACTGGTAAAGAAATAGAATATCTCAGCATGATTTCATTTCATTGAATGGAAAAATATGTATAAGAAAAAAAAAAAAAAAATTATTAAATAGGAAAAGGAAAATAATAATGGTAATAAAGATGATGGTTATGTAGAAAGATGTCAAATGGTTAAGTAGTCATAACAGAAATAATGTAATGTACTATACAAAGAATAAGTCCTGGGGTCGATTTGTTCGACTAAAACTCCTGTAGGTGATGCTCCAGCATGGTCAGTCAAAATGACTGAAAAGAATAAAAGAATATATATATATATATATGTAGAAAACACACACACAATATAATTATATAATCATGGTATTGACCAGACTATTGGATGTTGTTATACATCACTAGTCACAATGCGCTTTGCAGTGTTTGAACTTCTGAATGATGCCACCCTGCTAGCTAGGTGAGCAGGCCAACATTTCCCCTGATCGGAAGACTATTGCATCACAGGGCTACCCATTTACAGTTGAGTGAACAGGAACAATGTGAAATGAAGTGTTTTGCTCAAGAACACAACACACCGCCCACTTCTGGGAATCAAACCCATGATCTACCAATTGTGAGTGCAACACCCTAACCACTAGGCCATGTGCCTAATTATATAATAAGAACTAAAAAATACTACTCACCACAGGATACTGAAAGGAACATTAAATTGTTCTAAAATGGTCAGGTAACCCCCAGTTCGCATGGTCACTCTGAAGTCTATAAATAACAAAATAACATAATTAATCATTTCTGGATTTTAATCCAATTTGAAATTAATACAGCATATTTATTTTGTTTTAACAAACAAAACTCAGAAAGGAAAATGGATTGCAATAGAAAACTTTTCATAAAAGTTGTTTATGGCAATATATTACTGGTGCAATATCAGTGTACATGTGCGACAGAACACTAGTGTAATGAGGGAAAAGCTGGGCATAAGAGGAATTAGATGCACTGTGCTGGTTTGGTCATGAGATACATATAGATGTAGACAGTTGCATACGAAAGTGCCAATCATTTAAAGTGGAGGGATCCTGCGGAAGAGGGAGACCCAGGAAGACATGGGATGAAGTATTGAGGGCCAATTCCAAGGTACTGAGCCTTATGAAGGAGATGACTAGGGGGTCAAGATATTTAGCACACTGCTGTACTGAAGAAACCCAGTCTGCCACAGCAGAAATTGATACCAGTGATGGTGCCACATTAAAAGCACTAGTGTTGGTGCCACAATAAAAGCACTAGTGTTGGTGCCACATTAAAAGTACTGGTGCTGTACAAGGTGAAGATGTTTATAACTGAAAAACCATTCATCACATCTGCTCCATCATGGCCAGCATCAAACAGCTCACCACTCAGAGAGAGAGTTAAGTAATTCAAACAAAAATGCACCAAGAGAAATCATCTGAGCGGCCAGTGGTATGTAGACAAATATAGATACATCAAATACAATATAAATTTTTTATCTTTAAAATTAGCAATGCCTCCACAGTAATGGTCCTCAACTACAGTACCCAGGGATGGATGCAGCTCTCATACATTCTTCTGGTAGCTCTCAATGGTGTTCCTACTATAAATATAAATTTTTTTTTAACCCATAATCCTTTTTTTTTAAGGACCAGAAGGACAATCCATCATATTTCTGAAACACCTGTATTTTTCTGAGATGGACGAACTACCATTTCTAAAACTCCACTGCCATTCCTGCCAAACCACTGCTATTCTCTCTAAAACACTGAAAAGATAAACTCGACTGCTTACTTTCCAAGGCTCCAGGCAAATGCCTAAAGCCAATAAGTTCAACAACATATTGCTGAGGTGTACTGCGTCGTAAAAGATCATTCCTGGAGATGGGAAGATGGAATTCAAATGTTTCCATTTTTCTATTAAAAAAAAAAAAAAGAAAGAATTATCACATTATTATATATGACAATGTTTATATGATACAATTAAAAAGAAATTTATATAAAATAAAATTCTGAGATAATTAAATTTCTTTCTAAATATACCCAACTTCAACCATCTCCTCTCTTATAGTGAAAGTTCACAAAAAAGTTCCTACATAAAAAGTATGTTGAAAGATTTTAATTCACATAAAATAGTTTGTGTGTTTGGAAGGGCATAAAATAACAGGAACCAAACTGTGTTCTGATCAAAACACACCCTATAACTGGTTGTAACTTTTGTTTTCATAAATTGTACACACACACATACTTTTTTTTTCCTAATTTGTATACCCATACACAAAATAAAAGAAATTATCATTATTTTCCTAGCACTGTATGAATGCCCGAAATTAGTTCTTTTTCGTATTTTTGATTTCGAAAAATATTTTTAATATATTCCGAACAATATTTGGCATAACTGCACAAGTGTGCCACTCCTCCAACATTGTTAACTCATAACTTCTACAAAAATGGATGCTTTTTAATGAAATCTTCTACAAATAGTCTTTAGATGATGTAGATTCCGATTATAAAGGAATTGGCACTGTCATGCTATTAGCTGTCAGAAGTGAAAGTGCTCACTGCTAGTGAAGTATCTGTCTGTCTGCCTGCATGCCTGTTGCTGGCCTGTCGATTCTTTGGCTACTGACAGCTAATACCATGACTGGCCGGAGCGAGCTATATGTCTGTCTCTCTCTCTCTCTCTATCTATCTATTACTCGAAAGTTATTGAAACAAATTTGACACCTATATCCATGCGTTTGAAAACACAGAGTATAAGGGTACTACTAAAGCAGAGTGGTCCCGAACGCGCAGTCGCGTGTCCGCGCTAGCTAGTCGTGAGTGGTCGATCCTATTATTTTTAAACTTCAAACTTCATTTGTTTTCTATTTTGATAAATTCTCTCTGTTGAAAATTCGGGACCACTCTGCTTTAGTAGTACCCTTATACTCTGTGTGTTTTCAAACGCATGGATATAGGTGTCAAATTTGTTCCAATAACTTTCGAGTGATAGATAGATAGACAGAGAGAGAGAGAGAGAGAGAGAGAGAGAGACAGACATATAGCTCGCTCCGGCCAGTCATGGTATTAGCTGTCAGTAGCCAAAGAATCGACAGGCCAGCAACAGGCATACAGGCAGACAGACAGATACTTCACTAGCAGTGAGCACTTTCACTTCTGGCAGCTAATAGCATGACAGTGCCAAGGAATTTGTTGTGAAAAAGGATTTCCATGAAGGGTGGGTGGGTGGATGGGAATTTCACATGAGTCGGCTCTGTCTCCTCATAACTTATATAAAGATAGGCATTTTTTAACGAAATTTTCCACAAATACCTTTCAGAGCGCGTAGATTACGATTTTTTCCGAAATTCCAAGTTTCATTTTAAGGATATATGTGGTCAGTCATGCGTGTGTACGAGCCCACCTATTTTTATCTTTTTCATATTAAATTCTGATATAATCTTAATCTGTACACACTGATAAATATTTGTAGAAAATTTTAATAAAAAATATCCATTTTCGGAAAATCATGAGGAAACAAATCCGACTCGTGAGAATTTTCCTAAACTCCTCTCCGCCCCAGAAAACATTTTTTCACAGCATACTCCAATATATTCGGAAGCTACACCATCTGAAGCATATTTGTAGAAAATTTCATTGAAAAAAAGTGATGCTGCAAACAGGTAAAAAAAAAAAAGAAAAAAGTCTGTCTCGGTCAGCACATTTCGTCATTGTTGACTGATTTTACATCAGTGGCCCTTACACGAGGTCCATATGACCCCTGGGAATCTCTGCAAGCAAAATGGTAACTTGAGTGTCCACGATGGTATTCAGGAAGAAGAATTGCGGCGGAGTTATGACGGAAGCAGGTGCTATGTACTTATTGAAAGAAACAGGTGCTTTCTCTTAACTCTGAACATATTTCAACACAGTAGAGTGTGCACTTACCTTTAGTACCACGGCGGACGGTTCTCTGGTACTTCCTTTTGAAGTTAATGTAGATGTTCGTTTGCAGGAGAATCTTATTGAATTGCAGAGGGATAAAACGTTTGAACCAAGATTTAAAAATAAGCAAAATGAACGGAAAACTAACGACACTGCTAATAATATATCAACTACTCTGGGAGAAGTATAGTTGTACGTCCCTGATTTTCCCGTTGAATCTAGTTTATGTCTTGTCTCTTAACTTAAATATCAAAAGCTCGTAACCGACTCGACATTCTACAAAGAGTTGATCACCGATTAATACTGACAATGTCGGAGCTGAATATTGCAAAGATTACATTGAATATAGTAGTTCTAAAGAAGTAACTTCTTTTTTTTAATAAACATGTCCTTGTATATTTGATCAGTTGTTAAAGTTTATGTGTAATAAATTGGTTATACTCCTACAAGACACAAGATGTTTTGGTAATCATGGAGAGTTATTGTTATTTAAAATGTTTTATGAGTTTTGGTGCCGCATATTCATTTCTAGGCCATCTAACAGAAAAGGGCGAAAATTTGTTGACAAAACTGAGATTCAAAACGAAAGTTGGCCCATTTCTAAAAGAGAAGAAAGTGCTGAATTATATAATATAACATCGAAATGCTGATCTTGTACTAAGGAAACGAATCTGATAAAATATAAGGAGGGAAAGACTTCTCGATGCTCCACACACAAAACAAATAAATCTGGTAAATTTTTAGAAGTGCGAAAATTTACCATTTACCATTACCACAATTTTTTAAAAACAATTCCTAATATTTAACTATAAAAATACAGTAAGATCTTTTAAAACATCGAATGGTAACTAGGATCTGTTTTTTATTACCCATGCGGGCTAACATAGAGGGGTAACGGTTGGAATCAAAGGGTTTGTCTGAGAATGATTAGTTTAGTTTAAGGAAGGAAATGAAATATAAACACAACAAACGTTATTAAATGTTCAGATACTAAAATCAAATTACAGTTGTATATTGAAATTATGAGATATATATGGATATAAAGTATTAAGTAAAAGATGATTGGATTTCATTAAGGTATATTTGTAAATAAAGTAAACAACCAACAAACCTCGAGCTTCGGTTAATTCAGGAATTTCAGTTCGAAAATGCTTGTTTAAATAAACCGCTTCAGAATTCAAACTGATGATCTCTTAACCAATGGGAACGGAGCTAGTTTGAACTCCGTATATTTATTGTCTGAGCAATAATTAGATTCATTAAAAAATAAATTAGTATAGCATAAATCTAATTTATAAATAAATTATTACATAAGTATTGTTGAAAATAATATTAACGATTTTTGAAATTAAATGTAAAGACTATTATCCAATGGCAACGGAGCGTTTGCGATTTTTCGGTTGCCCTAGTGCTTACTAGATCTTCCTGTCCTTTGCTTCTTCTTCTCGCAGCATGCAATGTCTCCTCGTTGACAGACGAAATGAAGAAGAAGAATGTAGAGTTTTTATAGAAAATGACTAAATTTCTAAATGTGGTAATCGCTATCCTATCAGCAGGTTTAATCATTCAATATCTGTTTGGATTTACAGCATTTCTAGTGTACTGCGCATGTCTAGTAAGTTGCTACTTGTTTCTGAAGCAAACTGGGCCTTCCCAACCGGAGGAGGAGAGTCTCTGGCTTTCTACTGTGGTCAACTTCTGCCAGAACTTTGGCCGAAATATACCCGACAAGTGTGGCAAAGTCGTCAAAGCAGACGGCTCGAAAGGAAACCTATATCCGAATTTGAACTGGAGCAATCGAAACGAAAAACTTTGGGACAACAAACACCGTCAAAATACGATTTCATCTGTCTTGGCTGCTATGTTTGGAGAAGGTAGGACAAGCTTCTCTTTGTTTTCACTGTTTAAGCGAAACAATAAGGATGGTGGGGCCTCGAAAACGCCTTCGTCTTCCGATGGGATCCGCTATATTAGTCGGAAGAGAAACCTCAACAAAAGAAGTACTGCAGTTGACGGTGATTTGCCTGGTTCATCTCCGATGGCGAGATGCACAGCCTACACACCGATGTCTCCCAGACATCACCAGCGACATAGAAACAGAAGCACTAATATGAACACACCTAACGAACAATTAAGGACTAACAGCGGTGGTGGGAAATTCCGTAGTCCTGGTACCAACAGTGGTAATAGGACTTATCTCTTGTCGCCGCTCCCTCGTTTCCATAGAACAGCACCAGAAATGCAAGAAAGGTGAGTTCTTCTTTGAAGCCTGTTAAGTTTGTAGATCTATGTGTTGTAATTAAAAACTATGGAAGTACTCAATGTAACCTCCTGTATTAGAAAAGTGTTTGGAATCTAATATGTATTCATGCGTAAAGCAAGCAGGGATTACATATCCCGACCACGGTTTCGTTCACTCGATCATTTTGGTCAATAGATACAGACATCTCTCTCTCTCTCTCTCTCTCTCTCTCTCTATATATATATATATATATATATATATATATATATATATATATATATAATTAAGGGATCAGCAAACAGTTGCTTCACCACATACCGAAGTTCAGAAATAGCAGCTATATATATATATATATATATATACATGCGCGCGCGCGCATACACACATTCACACCGCAAGTTCTGCATAGTTTCCTTCGGTGTGTTCGTCATACGAGGCTATAAATAGGATAGTATTTGTTGAAAATGCTGTCACACTGATCGAACCCAGACTCACGAGCTGGTAAACTTCTTAACCCCTTTACCATGATTATCTACGTACACAGACGATATGCGTTTGGAAGGTAAATGATATCCAATACATCAAGTGATTTATGTTTATATATAAATATATATATTTATCTTTGGAGTTGATAACTTCTCAGGTGATTTAATTTTCGTGTTTCCACTTGTCAAACATATCCTGGCAAGTGGAAACACGAAACTGAAGTAGCCCAGAGGAAGATAACAGCTTCAGAAATCCCATACACACGTACACATATATAGTTATGATAAAACCCTTATGCAATATTGAATTTCAAATATACGTACTGAGATGGGTGAGAGAGACCACTGTATTTTTGAAATGGCCAAAACCTTATTGTATAGTCAAAACGAAAGACTGCTATTGTCTAAATATATAAACATTACCAATATTCATTACAAGATTCGCCGATTCGCACTCTTACCATGAAAAGCAAAATCATAAACCAACATGAGAGCCCCTAGTGCTAGAAATAGCAGCCAAGTTTGCTCCAGATTCCGAATTTATTGTCTTCAAAGCAGAAGAAAAACATTAGATAGATATCATAGTTCTAAATATCCCCTGTGGTAGGATGGTCACTGCTGGGATGCTTTAGACTTGCCAGGTCAGTATTGACCTGGGGCTAAATGACATTTCCACTACTTTCTCTTCAGATAAGCTACTTATTAATTATTATTTGGTAGAATCGTTAGAGCAGTTATTTAGTTAAGACCCTTAAGGCTCTGAGTTCAAATCCTACCGAGGTCAACGTATTTAATCTTTCCGATGTCAGTAAAATAAGTCAGCAGCTGTTCCCGCCCTTCAAATCAGAGTACTTAACATTGTTGATAGATCAAAATGAACGAGGGTGGTCACGATTCGAATGTCTACAAAATCGGAGCTGACTTGTTGCAAAACAATAACAGCTATGTTTGATCGTATGACAAAAAGCTGTTTGTTTTAGAAAGTTGTGTATTATTGTTACAGAAAGATGTTTCCGGAACCGGCTGGGTTCACTTACATTCTCTCTCTCTCTCTCGTTGCTAATTTATCAATCTCATTAAGCCGATTTTACCAGATAAGCTTTATCCACTACCGTCTAGTAAACGAGCGAAAAAGAAGACCCACTCTAAGAGGAGCTTGATCGGCTAGATATAGCAGCTAAATTATTCATGACACACTATCGTTTTAAAAATAATGGTTGGTCATATTTGAAAATGTATTAGATACACGATATAACAGACAAACGGTGGTGGGTGACAAGTACATATACAAAGACACAAGCACACACACATACACAATGAGCTTCTTTCAGTTTCTGTCTTCTAAATCCACTCACAAGGCTTTTGTTGGCCTGAGACTGTAGTAGAAGACACTTGCCCAAGGTGCCATGCAATGGGATTAAACCCAGAACTATGGGGAGCAAACTTCTTATGACACAGCCATACCTGCGCCTATGTATGTTAGCGTTCCAAATCATTTCTACTCGGTCAGTTATCTAAGCCTTTGCTAATATCAAATATACATTTTATTTAATAATCTGATTTATTATCTTCTACAGGCCAGTAATAAGTCCAGTTGGTTTCACCCCTCATGCCTTGCAACGACCAGAAGTCTGTTACCCTTCCAGAAGTGTACCAGGTGTCCTACCACTTGTCAATCTAGAAAAGAAAATCAAGATTCCACTTCTTGAGACAAATGTCAACAAATTACGGAGTCCAGTGACTGTTCGGATTGCACCACCGGAAACTGGAGCCATCCATAGTCCAAAGTTAGTATTAGTTTTAAACATTATTAGTTAGTCCAAAGTTAGTATTAGTTTTAAACATTATTATTATTATTATTATTATTATTACTACTACTACTACTACTTCTGCCTTAGTGAAAGCGGAGGTATTATTTTCAGTCATGTTTGTTTGTGAGAGCAGTCAAGTTTATTTCAGATGTTCTCATTTTAAAAGTCATCTCCGGCTAATTGTTGAAGGGATGTTGGTGTTGCCTTAGTGGAGGTTTGCGCTCTCTCAGTGCTTTTGTCATAAATGTTTTTTGAATTTTTTTTTAAAGCCAAAATGATGCAATTTAGAAGAAATAAGGGTTGCAACTTTTGTCACATGGCCAGCAATTTTAGAAGAGGGGATAAGCCAGTTATATTGACCCCAGTGTTTAACTGGGACTTATTTCATTGACCTCCAAATGGATGGAAGGCAAAGTTGGCCGCAGCAGAATTTGAACTCAGAACAAAGAGCCTGAAGAAATGCTACTGAGCATTTTGTCTGACTCGCTAACGATTCTGCCAGCTATTAGTAATAATACCTATCAATGTTTTTTTTTTTTTCTTTGTATTTCAATATTTTGGAGTTTTGTGAGCACCATTTCTCCAAAGATTTTCTGAAGAAGGGGTCCTAACTCCAAAATATTGAAATACCAGCTAAAAGTACAAACCACCAACTTGTATTATTTCTTACAACCTGCATAGTTTTGGCTTCATAAAAATAAATCAAAAGCATTTATCTTTATCAGACAATGTTTCATGCAAACTATACTACTGTATTAGTTTTATAAATTTTTTAATTATTTTTTTATGTCACTATTTACCTTCCCAGCTATTGCAATTATTTTTCAAATCTATTCATGTCATGTAGGTTTACTTCTCTGAAACATGATATACCAACCGCAACTAGTCCTGGAGATGTCTTGACTGCACTACGAGAAGGCAGGTTGGTTTATTTTGCATATTCATGCATATATTTATTATCAATTGATGAGATTTCTTCAGTTCTTAATGTTGGTAATCCACAAGGCATGTTGACCAGACATGACTGGTTTCATTACAAAAAAAAAGAAAAAATGCCTCTGAAAGGATTTGTAGTACCTTTGCCATGTTATAGTACCTCCCATCTGCATAACCATTAAATGATTGCTTATATTGCAGCCGAAAACGGGCCAACACTGAAGAGGAGTCGGTGATCATGATTAACAGCTTGAATGCTAAAAGGCGGTAAGCAATTCTGAAAACATTCTTCCAACTGTATTATCAGCAACTCCCAACATAAAACTTTTTTGGGATATTTATGTGGTCACTTGACTGGTTAGAAATAACAATGAATTCTCCCTCAAATCACACCTCACTGTCATTAAAAAAAGTGAAAAGCATTTTAGATAAATGCACCCAGTACACTCTTTTTCTTTATGGTGTTGGACATTCTGAATTCAAATCCTGCTGAGATCATAGTTCCTTTGACAATAAAATGAAGTACCAATAATTTATTTATAGTTTCTAATTCAACTTGTTCCCCAAAGGATTCTGCTTGGAAACTTTACCAAGAAGTTTGAACATGTGTTAGTTCACTTTTTCTTACAACCAGGTAAAGATGAGGCCTTGATTGATATCTCAACAATTCTGCAAAGTATTTCATGTTTATGGAACCTTAATGCTCCATTTTGGAGACCTCATTGTTGCTCACCACCTGTCTATCTTTATCGTAACTCACTACCTTTCTACCTTTCTATTGTTTTTGTTCTGCCTTTCTTTCTTTCACTCTTACTCTCTCTCTCTCTCTCTCTCTCTCTCTCTCTCTCGTTAGCAAACTTTTTTTATCTATCTGTGTCTCTCTCTCCTTCTGTTTCAGGCGTCAAGAAAGTAACCATTCTACTGCTTCATCTTCCTCATCTATACCGTCACTCTCCGATTTCCTTCCGGATCTTGCCCTGTGTAACTTCTCACCAAGCTACATGTCCCCTGACACCGCACGCTACATGTCATCACCAGCTGTTTCGGCAGCCATGTCCGTTGACGAAAGTGGCAGTGGCGGCGGCGGCGGCACCGGCAGCAGCAAGCGTCCAGCAGCCTATTGTCTTCATTCTCCAAATTCAGAAGGGTCACCAAATCTAAAACGTTCTCGTTACAGATCCAAAAATAACCCTATTCTAAGTTCATTGAGTTCGAGCCACCGGTATATGAAACGGCAGGTTAGTTAAATCTCAGGATTTTTGTTTGGTCTGTAATGTCTTTTACTGTCCCCCCCCCATCCTCTTTATTACAAACACACTCCTCTGTCTCTGTCTGTCTGTCTGTCTATCTCTCTCTCTCTCTCTCTCTCTCTCTCTCTCTATCCCTATCTGTCTGTCTCTCTCTCTCTCTCTATCCCTATCTGTCTGGCTCTCTCTCTCTCTCTATCCCTATCTGTCTGGCTCTCTCTCTCTCTTTCTATCCCTGTCTGTCTGGCTCTCCGTCTCTCTCTCTCTCTCTCTTTGTCTAATTACTTCCCTTCTGTACTCTTTGTATTAAACACACACACTTTTCTGTCTGTGTCTGTCTCTCTCTCTCTCTCTCTCTCTCTCTCTCTCTCTATCCCTGTTTGTTTGGCTCTCTGTCTCTCTCTCTCTCTCTCTCTATCCCTGTTTGTCTGGCTCTCCGTCTCTCTCTCTCTATCCCTGTTTGTCTGGCTCTCCATCTCTCTCTCTCTCTCTCTCTATCCATATCTGTCTGGGTCTCTCTCTCTCTCTCTCTCTCTCTCTCTCTATCCCTGTTTGTCTGGCTCTCCGTCTCTCTCTCTCTCTCTCTCTATCCCTGTTTGTCTGGCTCTCCATCTCTCTCTCTCTCTCTCTATCCATATCTGTCTGGGTCTCTCTCTCTCTCTCTCTATCCCTGTTTGTCTGGCTCTCCGTCTCTCTCTCTCTCTCTCTATCTCTCTCTCTCTCTCTCTCTCTCTCTCTCTCTTTGTCTAGTTACTTCCCTTCTGTACTCTTTGTATTAAACACACACACATTCCTCTGTCTGTGTCTGTCTGTCTCTCTCTATCCCTATCTGTCTAGCTCTCTCTCTCTCTATCCCTATCTGTCTGGTTCTCTCTCTCTCTCTCTCTCTCTCTCTCTCTCTGTTTGTCTGGCTCTCCGTCTCTCTCTCTCTCTCTCTTTGTCTAGTTACTTCCCTTCTGTACTCTTTGTATTAAACACACACACACACACTCCTCTGTCTGTCTGTTTCTCGATCTGTCTCTTTCTATGGACCTGAAATGACACCTTTGCTGAGAAGGGAAAATAATTCCTTGTATTTGTAGAAAGAAATTCGAAAGCGCAAGCTTTCTGACTCAGCTGATGATGGTTCCTTCCAGCATCTGAGACAATCCAAGGAAAACTATGAGGACATTTCTGAACTAGAAACAGAGAAACCTCTTGGGTATGTTTTTATTTATTTCTCTTTCATTCTTCTCTCAACAGAATTTAATGCTGTAGATCAGGGATTCTCAATCCTTTTTTTTGTCTGTGGATCCCTTTGATTCGTTTTTTACTTGGTTGGACCCTCAAAGCCATTCAATACTCTTTTACTTGTTTCAGTCATTTGACTGCGGCCATGCTGGAGCACCGCCTTTATTCAAGCAAATCGACCTCAGGACTTATTCTTTGTATGCCCAGTACTTATTCTATCGATCTCTTAAGTTTAAGAAATGAGCCTACTAAGCTGAGGGTTACTGGTTCAGATCCTGCCAACAGCTCTGCAATGTCACTGGTGCATGCTCTTCACTCTCAACAGCTCAGTTCATTGAAATTGATAGCTACCATAGAGTGGAAAAGTTTCTGTGACCAGCAGAGAATATTGTATATTATTCACGTGGTCCTTCATTTCAGTTTGTTGTACTGAGATGAAATTACAGCTGTCCAATGGGGTCAACAAAAAAAAAGGAATAAAATACAACAAAAAATTAAAATGTGCAATGAACCACTGTTTGTTTTATTGGGTGTGTTGTGTCTTTTTGTGTATTTAAAATGAATCTGTATATAAAGAATGTAACAATTGCTCACAGTTGATCTCTTTCTCTCTTCCTCTTTCATGTAGCAAAGTTATGAAACCAAGCCTGGACCTATCAGGGAAAGAAGACAGTCTTGTAGACACCTCATCAGAGAAACTACCTGAACACACACCTCAGGTAACTCCAAAACTCTGTTATAAATTCTAAGACATCTAAATACTATTTCTGCTGGTGTTTTATTCAGTTTTATGGCATATCCACTTTTAACCCTTTAGCATTTAAACTGACCATATCCAGCCAAAATACTCTACCTGTTTTTTTTGTTTTTTTTTCAAACTGGTCAGATCCATCCTCTCACACCTACCCTACAATGTCAGTCTAAAAATAAACAATCATATCATCAGAGTTTCAAAACTAAAGCAGGATAAATACAAGCTAATGTGAATAAATAAGCTTTACCTGTGACAGAGTAATCTGAATGCAAAAGAGTGAAACTCTTGTTGAAAGACAATTCTGGTGATCAAGAGCGATGCAGGGGAGGGAATTCCGGAAAGAAGTGGGTGGTGGGGTCTGCACACAACACAGCATGTAGCTAGGTATTCTCTTGTGGTGCTTCATGCCACATAAGGTGAAATCTTTATTGGGGGTCAGTATGGGGAATTAAATTTATTTTTATAATCGTTCGTTAAATTTTACTCTAATTTTTTTTTTTTTTGTTTTGTTAGTTAACAAGTAACACAAGTCCTGGGGAAAGTAAAAAAACTGCAGCAGATCTCCCTAGGAGGAAGCTTTTAAGTTTTACCACACCAGGTGTTAATTTGGACAAAGTAAGTACATTTTTGTATCTATTTTCAATTTTTAGTTTCATTTTCTTCACTTGTGATATCAACTAGATTGGCAAATTTGGAAGTGTGATCAACTAGATTGGCAAATTTGGAAGCGTGTGTCTCCTTGTAAAATGATTACACTGTGTAACAAAATTTTTGTCTTTGGTCAGTAAGTGTTATTTCAGATAAGATTTCACACAGTAAAACTGGACATGGACACAGTAAAACTGGACATTTGTTGGGCTACGTGTGTGTGTGTGTGTGTGTGTGTACACAATATCTGTTGCAGTATAAAGTTTATTGAACACTTTTATGTTTTTATAGCACACAATAAGCAAAAACTACATGCTTATATATATATATACTCATACATATAACATTTGAATATTTCATAGCTATCATATGCTAATGTTTACGCAACCAAGCAAGATTATGAGAACGACCGCAAAGCTGAACAGGAGAGGGTTGAAAAGATGCTGGATAGTATTGCCAATGACAAGGCTTCAAATACAGACAAAGACCTCATGATTGCAAAGACAGGTGAGGGTTTGCATTGTTTTCTTGAAACCATTTCCTCTTAGCAAAATTGCATTGAAACTAAAATCTCGTTGAAGAGATTTTGTTTTGTTGTTTGTTGTCTCTTTTTTGGTTACTCAGCCATAAGAGAGAGGGTAGTGCCCATCACCTTTGAAAAAGATCTCTAGAAGCGGGAGGAATGGAGGCTTGCAGGCACTTCTGATTGGTTGGTCAATTGGTGGTGGGGCAGGATCCATTTTATGATAGTACTTGCAGGATGAAGGGTCCTTCACCTAAAACCGAACTGAAAATGTGTACAAAGCATCTTCCTCAGTAAATTTCTGTTTTTTTCTTCTTTTTTTTGTAGGCATTGAGATCTCTAAAAACTTAATTTCTTCTACAAAATCTCTGGAAACTTCTACCAGCAAATCCTCAACAGATGCCAGTCAAACAACTGCAACCACTTCTGGCTCTTTGTCTCTGTCTTCTCCATCATCCCTTCTCTCATCAGCTGCACCAGCAGCAACAACAACAACAACAACAACCACTACAACAGCCTGGTCTGTAACAGCATCGTTGTCGCCTAAGTCCATAGCAACTACTACAACTCTCACTTCATCACCATCATCATCAGAACAGCCCACCCGCCTCACATCCAACACTACATCAATCAATTCCATGATCACACCCTTACCTTCATTATCAACGTCAGTTTATCCAAAGGCTTCAGGTCAGTATTTCTATATTTCATGTTATTTCATTCATCATCATCATCGTTTAACATCCGCTTTCCATGCTAGCATGGGTTGGACGATTTGACTGAGGACTGGTGAAACCGGATGGCAACACCAGGCTCCAATCTGATTTGGCAGAGTTTCTACAGCTGGATGCCCTTCCTAACGCCAACCACTCAGAGAGTGTAGTGGGTGCTTTTACGTGTCACCCGCACGAAGCCCAGTCATGTGGTACTGGCACATTTGACAAATTTCCTATTAGGGAATTAACTAATTTGTTACCTTCCTTCTGTTGAAATACACTGCTTTTGTTTCAATTAATTAATTTAATTAATGCTGTGTATTGAGCTCCTAATCAATATATAAAGAGTTAAAGTCATACCCAGGCCATACACACATATCTGTTAGGTTATATCTAATTGAACTCTGTTGTTCGTTTTATTTTTTATGTAAATGTCTCTTAAAATATATGTAAAACTTTTGTTTCATCCTTCAAAACAGATGCCAAACTCACAGCACCATCATCATCATCATCGCCGTCGTCGTCATCATCACCAACCTCACAAATCCAGATGAAAAGCAATTTTCCATTCAACTCAAAAGTGACGAGTCCTTCAAGTTCAACAACAGCACAGCCTAGTGTATCTCTAACTGCTCCCCAACCGAGCACAACTTGTACAACTGTCAGCAGTTCCAGCCTTCCAGGAACCAGTTCGAATTCTGGTTTTCAATTTATTATCACATCCAGTCCAAATGTTACAGCTGCCCCTACAGGATCTTTTCCTGCTAACGTCAGCTCCCCATTTAGTGCACCCAGTGCCTCTCTGAGTGTGCCACCTGTCTCCCCAGTTTCTTCTCCATTGTCAACTCCATCAGCCACCACTACTATTGATGCCATGAAGTCTCCATCCTCTTCCACTTCGGCCCCTTCAACTGCAGGTTTTTCTGTCAGTCCAAAAGCAGGCTTTGCGTTTCCTACAACCATTGGCAATCTTTTTGGTGCAGGTACTTCTGTCGTGAGCTCAGCCGCCACAACCCCAGCGGCTGCACAGAAAGTAGATGCAACGAATGCATCGCCTGCCAGTTTCCCGTCTTTTAAAGCAGACACTAGTCCGAGTACCGGCTCAAATGTCATTTCAACCTCAGCAACAAACACATCAGGATTATTTGTATTTGGAAATGCTGCAGCCAGCCAGAATGAGCCAACCAGCAACACTGCAGCTGCATCTTCTGTTGCATTTGGTGCACCAAACACTACCCCTGCAAAATTTGTCTTTAATGCATCCTCTAATACTACCACCATTACTAGCACTACTACTACTGCCACTACTACAACAGCTGCCTTTGGGGGGTTCTCATTACCCTTTGGAACCTCCTCTTCTACTGCTGCTCCTGTCTTTGGAGCTTCCACTTCTACCGCTGCTCCTGTCTTTGGAGCCTCCACCTCTACTGCTGCTCCTGTCTTTGGGGCCTCTACTTCTACTGCTGCTCCTGTCTTTGGAGCCTCCACCTCTTCCACTACCCCTGTCTTTGGAGCCTCGACTTCTGCCACTGCTCCTGTCTTTGGAGGCTCCACTTCTTCTACTGCTCCTGTCTTTGGAGCCTCCACTTCTACCACTACTCCTGTCTTTGGAGCCTCCACTTCTACCACTACTCCTGTCTTTGGAACCTCCTCTTCTTCAGCTACTCCTGTCTTTGGAGTCTCCACTTCTACGACTACTCCTGTCTTTGGAGCTTCCACATCTGCCGCACCTTCTATCTTTGGATCTTCCACTTCTACCACTGCCCCTGTTTTTGGAGCTGTTTCTTCTACCACTGCTCCTGTCTTTGGATCATCTACTACCTCTGCACCTATCTTTGGTACTTCTACAACCAAAACTTCACAAGTATTTGGTGCTTCCCCTTCTGCAGCTGCCCCTATTTTTGGCTCTCCTTCAACTGCTACTTCATCTGGTCTAGGTACATCTACATCATCTATCTTTGGGGCTTCCACCTCCTTACCTGCACCTGTTTTCAGAGTTCCTTCTTCTACCGTGTCCTCCATCTTTGGGTCTTCAAGCACCACCACAGCAACACCAGCAGCAACCAACACTACAGCGACAACTGCTGCAGCAGCACCATCTTCAAATTCTATCTTTAAAGTACCTCAAACGGCTGCAGCATCACCAATCTTTGGTGGCTCTAGCATCGTCAGCACTGCTACTGTCTTTGCTACACCAGCTACAGCACTGAACATCTTCAGCACACCTACAGCCACCGCAAGCTCTGCGTTTGGTGCACCCAGCATGGTTGCATCTACAAAGACGCTTTCCTCGACAACCAAACCTGCTGCTGCAGCCATATTCTCAAACCCTTCCACATTTGGCAGCTTCAAAGATGCATCTCAGACAGGCCAGGCCCAAGCTGCTGCTCCTTCAGCCACCACAAATGTTTTCGGCTCCAATACTTCCAGCCCATCTGCTGGGTTTAATTTTGCTCTTATCAATTCCACAAGTAAACCTCCTTCGAGTATATTTGGCTCAGCTAATGCACAGGTAATTACTAATCTCTCACTATTCTATATTTTTGGAGATGAAGAATTATGTACCTTATTTACAATGGATGGATAACTGTCCTCACCTTGCTTGTTGTTAACACATTTTGGCTGATGTACTTTCCAGCCTTTATCAGGTCTTCTGATAGGTTTTTGAACACAACCTTTTATTTTGACTAATTCTTTTTTGCTAATGTTTATTTTTTTTCTGTTGATATTATTTTCCCAAGTCCCTACTTGGGATTGAACTCAGAATTGGAGTAGTAGCTCGCACTCTTATGCACTGCACTATATATCTGTAGGCAATTCTAGAGTGAACTTTTGGGCTTATAAACCTAATATTTTATCTTTTCTTAATATTAGTTCCCATATTATAAACCCCAAAATTCACTCTATAATTGCCAATGGGCATATAACATAGTGGATGAGAAAGCAGGCTACTACTCAGATTCTGAGTTCAATCCCAGGCAGGGACATGGGAAAAAAATAACATCAGAATACCTTAGGAATGAAAACAGAGTACCCCATTAGTCAATTATAGGGTTGGGTTCAAAATTCCTCCAGAACACCTGATGAAACCTGGAGAGTACATCCTGAAACTTTGTGGTAACAACAAGCAAGGTGAGGACACCTGTCCGTCCATTGTAAATAATAATCCCTCACTCTTTGAGCTTTGATTTATTTTTTTTTATTTATATATATATATATTTTTTTTTGCATTTTATAGCATTGACCTTTTAGCATTCATATTACTCTTAGTGCTTATTTATCGACCTTGTTTTTCATCTCATATCGTTGAGATTTGAATGTTTTGATTGTTTTATTTTAAAGTGGCATTTTGGGGTAGGTGTGAGAGGCTGGATCTGGCCAGTTTGAACATAAAACCGGTGGAATATTTGGATTAAATATGAATTGGTTTAAATGCCAAAAGGTTAAGGCACATTCTCTAGGCTATTGTGGAACCCAAAGTCATCCCTGATTAAGTAAACTTCTGTATGACCAGAGGCATTTTCGCTGTGACCATCTCCTCTTTTACAGTATGTAAGAGGCTGTGTTGTCCCTTTTTCTTCTATCGGTTTTAGCCAGTCATATTGACCTCAGTAATTTAGTTCATTCTAGTGCTCAATTTATGCTATGGTTAACTTACTGTTTGATGTAAAGCGATGCAGCTCTTGTGGCTATGTGCTAAGAAGTTTGTTTCCCAACCATGTAGTTCCAGGTTCGGACCCACTGTGTGGCATCATGGGCAAGTGTGTTCTCCTATAGGCCCTTGACTGATGAAAGCTTTGATTATATCTGCTTGTGCCTTATCTGAAGACAACTGTTGTTTCATATAGATGTCCTTGTTTATAGAAATGCTTTTGAGTGATTTTAATTTTTTTCATTTTTTTAATCCAAAATAGTCTCCAACACCAGCTGTCATCTTTGGCAGTAGTGGACAACAACAACAACAGCAGCAGCAGCAGCAGCAGCAAAAGCCTGACCAGAAGTTTAATTTCGCTCTCAATTCCAACAGCGGAAGTCAAGTTCCTTTTGGGAATCAACCAACTCCTTTTAGATCTGGGTTTGAAAGCAAACCCAGCATCTTCAGTGGCCAGCCAGGTGCTGCAGAATCGACTGCCGTTAAACCCCCAGCTATTTTCGGTCAAGTGCCTAACACCACTGCTGCCACTGGACCCGCTGCAAGCATGGCAAAGCCATTGTTTGGACCACTCAATACTCCTGGGTTTGCAGCAACACCCAATGCTCAGTCAGGTGGTAACCCGGCCATATTCGGTGGGCCAGTTGCTACAGCAACTGCCACAACAAAACCAGCTGATGGAGCTAATGCCCAAAATACAAAGATATTCACTTTTGGTAAGACTCCAAGCACCCAGTCTGGTACTAGCCAAGGTTATGACTTCAGCGCTTCCATGGCAGGGACTTCACAGTTTAATTTTGGTAAGTAGATGTTGCTTAACTCTTTAGCATCCAGATTACTCTGTCCAGTGTAATTCTTATTTATTCCCATTGTTTTGAATTAATTGTGTATTGTCTTGTAGCGTTGAGATTTTGATGATGTGATTGTTTATTCTTAGAATACTATAAAATACTATAATACTATAAAAAGAAACATCCTCTCAAGGTGAAATCAAAATTTGATAACCCTACAAAGACTACGTGAAAGCGCTAATTTATAAAACATGTGACATATCAATAAAAAATCTGTAAATGTACAACCATCCAGACATCTGATTATTATTTTTTCTAATATATAATTCCTGTACATCACCTCCAAAGCTTCCAATATATATATATATATATATATATATATATATATATCCCTCATTCATTGGACAATGAACTTTGCTTGCGAAGACCTGTTAAGGCAATTGTAAACAAACCAAAATCGCTGACATGGCCCATGACAGTACCGCCTGATTGACACTCATGCCAGTGGAAAGTGAAAAGCATATTTTGGAAGATTGCAACTATTGAAAGCTAATTTTAATTCCCTGCAAGATTCCCTGTTTGTCTTCAAAATTTAATCCAGCATCAGCCAATTTATGTTGGTTCCATTATCCTTTCATATTTATTGAGTGTTTTGAAGAAGAAAAGTGATTTTAATTTACTTACATCAATTGTACCAAATATAAACTTGCATAAATAATGGACTTTATGGTTTTATTTATATATTAAAAAAAAAATTTTTTCTTTGTCAGGTCAAACAACTGCAATGTTCAATGTCGGTTCAGGAAGTACAGCCCCGAAAATGAGATCTAATAACAAAGCTCGACGGCGTGGTGGTAAAAAATAACTCGGTGCAAAGGAAACCAGATTGGGATTTGAAGTATGTTCCACCCGACAGCATATTGAAAGCCTGTTTGTTCGTAGGCTTTTCTAACCAATGTAAATTGCTGTTGGTGGCGGTGGTGACGGTGGCGGTGGTGTTGCAGGCAATGAGTTTGTTTGTTTCATTTGTGAACTTACTGCTACAGTGCATCTATACTGATCGTATTTTCTGTCACTGTTGTTGCAGAACGGGAATGTGAGTGGTCAGTGTATTTAGATCCCTACTTGAAAGGTTCAGGTGAAGAATGTCAACAAAAAAAAAAAAAAAAAAAAAAAAAGAAAAGAAATACGTACACACACACACACACACACACACCTAACACAAACATACAGATGCATCACCACCTAAGAAATGAATTTTGGTAAGGCAATAAATCTGATGAGAAATGTTATTCCATGTACAAAACTTTGTTTATGGTTTAAAGATTAAATGTGAGAAACGGTATGCCACTATATTCCGTACTGCTAACAGATGCATCATTTTAAGGACTTAAAGGACATTTTTAAGCAAATACCAAGGAAAACCCGAAGACCTCACATGACTAAGACATTTAACCAGATCAATAGGATTATAATAGTATCCATTTTTATATGTTTTATTTTTCTTTCTTTTTCTGTCCTTCTTTCTCTCCATAAATTTATTAAGCATTAACTGCTATTTCTCTTATTAACTGTGTCACATGTCTTACCTCTGAATTGTATCTTCAGCTAATACCATTCTGTAATATTCGTTCATTGATTTCTGATTCTTTGCCTCATTCAAAACAGCAGATACCATCATCCTGATGTGTATATTCTTGGAGGTGCAATGGCCCAGTGGTTAGGATCGCGGTTTCAATTCCCAGACCGGGCATTGTGAGTGTTTATTGAGCGAAAACACCTAAAGCTCCACGAGGCTCCGGCAGGGGATGGTGGTGAACCCTGCTGTACTCTTTCACCACAACGTTCTCTCACTCTCTCTTCCTGTTTCTGTTGTGCCTGTAATGCAAAAGGGTCAGCCTTGTCACACTCTCTCATGCTGAATATCCCCGAGAACTACGTTAAGGGTACACGTGTCTGTGGAGTGCTCAGCCACTTGCACATTAATTTCACGAGCAGGCTGTTCCGTTGATCGGATCAACTGGAACCCTTGACGTCGTAAGCGACGGAGTGCCAACAATGATGTGTATATTATTCACACACACACACACGTATATGTATGCATAAATGAACGACAGCGTACAGTGAGATCCATGACGGTAGAATCCAATAAGTGTAAAGTTCCAGTGGTAACCAAAGTGGAGTGATGGGAAGGTGGATAAGGAGGGTACCAAAGGTCTGAGAAGAAGGTAGGAGAGATGAGGGTCCAAGAGAGGGGGAAGTTCAGTCAGGCGGGATCAAATCGGGGTGACCATGTGACCATATATTATATATGGTTCTTATGTACAGAAAACGAAAGACAAAGACAGGTAGGGGAACAACAAGCAACAAGACTTTTCCATTCTTCCCAAGCATCAAACTAACACACCTGCTTGTTGCCTTACCTGTCTTTGCCTTTTGTTTTCTGTACATAAGAATGTATGTATATATTCATTTATGTACAGAGTAAGTACATAAATGCAAAACAAAGTGGGGAAAAAATAGTACTTGAATACCAAAGGTAGACTAATATGGATTTTATTAAAGGTGAAATAATCTTCAGAGTTTCATGTTACCACTCATCAGGCTCTCAGGTACAGTTAGTGAAGATTTTTCTGGCTTTAATAAAAATTATACACACACACACACATATCTACATACATATTTGTGTGTGTGTATATTCGCCAAATCCACTTTACGGCTCATATATATATATATATATATATATATATATATATACATATATATATATACATATATATATATATATATATAAATAGTAAATGAGTATATGCATATATACGTACAGGTATGTGCATACCGACATCCACCTGTATGTATAGGTGCATATCTGGGTACAGGACATTGCAAACAAAATGTAGACGAGAAAACACACAAGCCACATAGAGAACATTCTTCTTCATCAGCTACCCCCGTTTTAACACCGGCGTTTCGAAGAGCTGGGCAGGACGCATCGCTAAAACGGCTCTTCCCATGGACCGCAAATTAAATTTGTATACACATATTAAACCTTGCCATGGAGGAATGTAGTGGCGGACAAAAAACAAACAGAAAAGGCTATATGGCCAGACGGGAAAAATTATGTGTATGAACGCTGTGAGGCACGAACTTGAAAGTGGGGATGAAGTAAGTTCGCGTGTTTGCTCGGCGATAGCCAAGGAAGAAAAGGATTATTGACCGGAAGCATGTGACCATGCCGGTGTAAGGGGAAGAGAGAGAGAGTGGTAGAGGGAGGAAGTAGAAGAATAGGTGAGCAACGAGAGGAAAAGAGGAAGTACACGCACACACATACATAAACAGGCACACACGCACACATATTTATATCATCATCATCATTTAACATGTACATATAAATGTATCTGTGCGTATGGACACTATCGTTAGAAGAAACAAATATTTTATACAAACGTCCTCATCCTGAGTTTCTGTCATCTTCAGATGTTGCAAATCAAGCTGGAAGTAAAGGATTTTTTGGCAATACTGGGGAACGAACGAAGGGAGATAATACGCCTTGTTATTCCACATTTACGTTCTTGACTAACTTCTGTAATGGCATTGAACTTGAGAGATCAAACCAACATCCATAGTTGCGCGTCTAAGTCAAGGATTCTTAACCATTTTCTATCTGTGGACTCCTTTGATTACTATTTTATTTTAGTGGCCTCCTATAACCATTCAATGTTTAAAACTTTTTCTGTTGTGTCTGAGGAGAGTCATTTTCTTATTGTGCCTTAAAATTTAACACACTCACCGGTAAAATTTCCACTTATTTCTTATTTTTATTTTCCTAAAATTTTCGTTGCGTCTTGCAACCTTTTCAATAAATTTTAAGGCACAATAAGAAAATGACTCTCCCCAGACACAACAGAATATGCTTCAACACACGAAATCACATAAAAAATCTTGCAAACCAAATCCAAAAACGAAAGTTCTTTCAAAATTCTTATTTTGTTCATCACACATTCACTTATGTAGTTTGAACTGTGTAAAATGTTAGAAAAAGGAAACTTTGCTGTTTCTTGCAATACATTACAGTAAATACATGACTTGGCTTAGCTTCATGGGGCTGGGGTCATCATGCATAAAGTCGACCAGGCTCAGCAGTGCTCTCCATCAAGCAGTGTGTTGTATTCTTGAGCAAAACACTTCATTTCACATAACTGTAGTCCACTGGGCTGGTAAAAACGAGTATTCGGGTGTTGAACTCCTGATCATAAATTGTGGTTTGGATTCCAATCCACTCAGCTGGTAAAAAAAATGAGTATTTCTATGACAGACTGGTATCCCACCCAGGAAAGGGTATACATGTCAGAGAAACCAGGAAACCAGTCCTTCGTTCCTTAAAGAGTAATATGGACTAACCATTAGAGAATCAAAGTATTCAATAATGATGTAATTATCTTCATTCATTTTTATGTTAAAAAATAAATTTAAAAAAATTTATTTCAGTCAGTAGACTGGCCATGCTGGGTCACTTTTTAAAGATTTTTCTCTTTTCAGTCCAGTGAACAGTACTTATTTTTTTAAAACCTGGTACTTATTCTATCAGTCATTTTTTTGCCAAACCACTAAATTATGGTGACAATAGACATGCCAACACCAGCTGTGAAGCAGTGGTGGGGGATAAACTCGGACACAAAAACGCAGACACACATGTATATACATGCAATAACCAGCATCTTTCAATTTCCATATTGTAAGTTGATTTCAAAAAGGTTTATAATATCGTGCCCTTTCTTGGCAGTGAAGTGGACCTGTTCGACTAAAATTACAAAACAAATTTCAAACTCCAAATGCTCCAAACTTTTCTCCAATTTCAAGGGGTGCAGATGGGGAGATCTTTTTTTTTTTTTGTGTGACACACCTCTTCCATTTTTAACATGTAGTTTTACATGTTACAAAAATCCCAACCATATCTTTGAAGAGAATAATATTGAAAAAACAAAAAGTCAGGAATCTTTAAAGACTGGAATTTTTTGTAGATTTAGCTCGAGTAACCCAGTCTCGACATAGCATCCAGCAGATGATATGTTTATTTTATGTTGCCATTGCAATAAATCGAAACCATCATAGTGTTGTATTACTTCGCAAAATTTCTTACCTCTGGTAAAAATTTACCAATTTCATTGCAAATATAAATTTGCTTTCTTTCATTAAATATTTTCATCTTTAAAGGAATTTGTATGATTTTTTTTCTGCTTCGTGGATATATAAATGCAGGATCGAAAATGAAAGAAAAACGAAGCCGGAAGCGTACAAATATAGACTTGAAAACGAATTAGTTATTCGGCGTTCCTTTGATATAACTCGACAAAAAAACCCAAAATACTCGACTGTTTCCGTGACAACTCGACAATTCACTTCGGATATCTCCGTGACAGCTAAGCACGCACCACGCACACACAACCCTTTATCTTTCTTTTCAGTAATTGTCACGAAGACATCCGAAGTGAATTGTCAAGTCGTCACGGAAACAGTCGAGTGTTTGTTTTGGTTTTGTCGAGTTATATCGAAGGATTGCCAGGAAGCACATGGGCGGCAATACATGTAAACTAATAGCAAATTAACCTACAAAACGTTCCAAGAAAAGAGGAGCTTACATAAAAAAAATATACCCCTATTCACTACCAGCCGACCACACACACACAAAGAAAAACTAACAACATTATAACAAAAGGTTTCGACGGTACTATTAAAGCAGCACGGTCCCGAAAGCGCAGTCGCGCGTCCGCGCTAGCTAGTCTTGAGTGGTCGATCCTAACCCTAACCCTATCCCTAACCCTAACCCTGTCTCTAACCCTATCCCTGTCTCTAACCCTAACCCTATCCCTAACCCTAACCCTGTCTCTAACCCTAACCCTAACCCTATCCCTAACCCTAACCCTGTCTCTAACCCTATCCCTGTCTCTAACCCTAACCCTAACCCTGTCTCTAACCCTAACCCTAACCCTATCCCTAACCCTAACCCTGTCTCTAACCCTAACCCTAACTCTGTCTCTAACCCTAACCCTAACCCGCGTGTGCAAATGAATACGTGTTTAGGGTTAGGGTTAGGATCGACCACTCACAACTAG
Organism: Octopus bimaculoides; assembly: GCF_046866305.1. Taxonomy (NCBI): domain Eukaryota; kingdom Metazoa; phylum Mollusca; class Cephalopoda; order Octopoda; family Octopodidae; genus Octopus; species Octopus bimaculoides. The sequence continues at coordinate 4,037,175 of NC_142953.1, forward strand.
CTAGCGCGTTCGGGACCGTGCTGCTTTAGTAGTACCGGTTCCGACATTTATTGCCAGTAGCGGAATCCCTGCAAAACCTAAATTCTCCCCTCCTCCCAATCACGAAGGACAAGTGCCCTTCTCCATCTGTCATTAACCTGTCTCCCGACCCATGCTCAAAGTAACGCCATTTATGAGTAATGTTTATCACATAGCAACCGTATAGCTTCTGCGCCTTATGCATCGCTTTAATTATATCTTAGGAAGAAAGTAGCAACAGATGTTTCACATAATTGCAAGTAACACGACACCACTTTCGATGCTAATATTTAGTCGGAACATATATACACAACAGGCACGGACATAATTTTTTTAAATATATCTAAAAGTTATTAAGTATAAAATTTAATAGAAATAAGTATCTAGAAAAAAAAAATTAATTATAAAATAAATTCTTGAAAATATTTTTGTTAAGCAGACTAAAACTGACAGGCAAAAAGACACGGTGGGCGTGTCGAAACTATACCGTTAGGTGACTGACTCATCCGGATTCTAGCTCATATAAAATTATGCAAGTATTTACTTAACTTTTGAAAGAATCAAAGTCTTAATTTCTGAAGAAGGAAGTCGTAGGACATCATTCAAATTAATTTTCATTGCGTTATCAGCTAAAAATATCTCCTTTCAGGTAAATATATTTTTTATTTTAAATTTTTCATTGTGTAGCAAAGAATTTATGGCCGATTTTGTTTCCTTATAACTTCCAGAAAAATGGATATATTTTAATGAAATTTTCTACAAATACGCTTCAGAAGATGTAGATTCCGATTATATCGTAATTTGTCGTGAAAACATACCGAAAGATCGCCAAACATTTTTCTGTGGGTGGCAAGAGGGGGTTCGGAAAATTCACACGCGTTGGATTTATTTCATAACTTACAGAAAAATAGGTATTTTTTAAATGAAATTTTCTATAAATACTTTTCAGAGTGTTTAAACTATGTATATATACGCACACACACACACACACACACGACCGGCTTCTTTCAGTTTCTACCGACTAAATCCACACACAAGGCTTTGTTTGACCCGAAACTATAGAAGACACTTGCCCACGGTGCCATGCAGTGAGACTGAACCCTGAACCGTGTGGTTGGGAAGTAAGCTGCACAAATTTTAACAAAATCGTTTATGGACCCCAGTTGAAAACCTCTGGTTTAGAGAATTCTTAGTTGGTCGGCTCTGATCTCAAATATTTGTTATATTTATGATAAAAACAAGTCCCCCCCTCTCTCTCTTTCCCTACACAGCATTTTTAGTGTGTGCTTTTTTTTTTATTCCAGATCAATCAAGAGTCTAAAAGTAGAGCCTTTGTAGTAATAATAATAAAATGGCAAGAGATGGCAACACGGAGCTACACTGGGCCTGTCGTCGTGGAGATAGTGGCAAGGTAGCAGAATTGCTAGAGTCAGGACTTGCTGTCAATGCGATGGCTGTGGATGGTAACACACCACTTCATTGGGCCTGTCGTGAAGGATACCATGATATGGTCGATGTTTTACTTGCATTTGGAGCAGATGTCAATTTGGTGGCCAAGGATGGTTACACACCCCTCCATTGGGCCTGTCGGGGTGGATTCAGTAGAATAGTAGACGTTTTACTTAAATATAAACCTGATGTGAATGCATTGACGGAGGAAAATTACACAGCTTTACACTGGGCCTGTCGGGGTGGAAACGTCGAAACAATAATTGCATTGATGAAATCTAAGCCTGAAGTCAATACAGTGGCTTTGGATGGTAACACACCGTTACACCTGGCAGTTTCAAGGTAAGTTAACAATGATCTGGAAGATCCATATCTGATTGGCTTTTCTTTTCTTTTAACTGTTCAATAATGTTGGGCAGAGTTTCATATCAGGACGCCCATATAGGTTGGATTTTCGCCAACCACTCCCCTTCCGAACCGTTTTTTTTTAATCAAGTTTTTTTTTGTACACTACGCATTTAAAAACCATGGTAGAAGGCCGTTTCGGTAAAAAAAAAAAAATTCCAAATGAAAACGTGTGATTTAAGGGAGATTGGGCTGTTGTTTCTAGCACATCGCACGGCCACCTTCATCATTTCTTTATCTCTCACATGTATCGATGCTTTTCACTAATTTTCTCTCGCTGCCCTCACCATCCCGAAAAAAATTGGGAAAATCCCCGTCAAAATGGAGAAAATCCAACTTAGGTGGCCGTCCTAATCCGACACTTCGCCAATATTAATTTGTCATAATCCTATCATGGACTTTATTTCTAAGTAATGAAAATTATACTTAAGGTCTTTGTAATGAGTAAAAAAAAAATGTATACTTCGTGAATCTTCTTTGTTACTTTTAAAGTTCAAATTTCGTTTATTTCTTTTAAATTTTCAATTACGTTTGTTTATATTGATTTGTCATGGAGGCGCAATGGCCCAGTGGTTAGGGCAGCGGAGCCCTGGTCATTGGATCGCGGTTTCGATTCCCAGACCGGGCGTCGTGAGTGTTTATTGAGCGAAAACACGTAAAGTTCCACGAGGCTCCGTACTCTTTCTCTCACTCTTACTTCCTGTTTCTGTTGTGCCTGTAATTCAAAGTCACAAGAGAATATCCCCGAGATCTATGTCTGTGGAGTGCTCAACCACTTGCACGTTAATCGGATCAACTGGAACCCGAGACGTCGTGTTCTTCTTGGACTAGTAGTGATTATCTCCCTTACAATAATTCCCCCCCCAATGATCACCATTATCATGTTTGTGTCGATGTTGACTTCTGATTAGATTCTTTTTACTTCTCATCTATATCTTCACCTGTTACAGTATCAAATACTCACCTTACTGCAAGTCCGTATAAAACTTTACACCTCTCTCTTGTAATGTGTTAAAACAGTAACCATCGACTCTAAATACTTCACAGTATATTCAGGTTTGTTTCTTTTGTGTTTCTAGTTCAAATCTTGCATTTCATCATTATTTTAAATTCATTTTAATTCAGATCACTTCAAAACGGAATTTTTATCTCAGAACCAGGGGCATTCTCAGGTGGTTGGTGTCAAAAGGGTTACTTATTGTGTATCACTGTACCATATTGCTACATTATTGGGCCTCATATAGATCTTTTACTTGTTTCAGTCATTAGACTGCAGCCATGATGGGGCACCACCACCTTGAAGTTGAATGAATCAATCCCAGTAATTTTTTTAAGCATGGTACTTATTCTATCCGTCTATTAACTGAACTGCTAAGTTATGGGATGTAAACACACCAACACTGGTTGCCAAGCAGTGAAAAGGGAACAAACACAAAGACGAACACAGTTTCCATGTCATATCCACCCACAAGACTTTGGTCAGAAGACACTTGCCCAAGTGACTGTTTTGTATATTGTAGAAAATAATGTTATAATTATATTTACTTATGTTTGTTTTCATGAATTATTAATCTAATAATCAATTATCTCAGTATCTGTAATGTTTGCATTTTTAGTTGCAATATCATCTTTCTATAACTTTCAGGAATGATCAGAAAATGGTGGAATTGTTGCTGTCCCAGGTTAGTCAGTATATACACTCCTTTAGCATTTATCATTGTTGGTTGTTCAATATCATCATTGTTGGTGAAACAATCATCTCCAACCCATACAAATATGGAGAAGCATGGTACATTATTATGGTCGTAGTGATAATTAGGATAGCAATACTTGTGGTGTTGACAATAGCCACTGTCAAATAGCAAAGAAGATAGGACTCTGCTACCATCCAGAAACTGGTTGTACTCATTATGCAAGAAGTGAATAGATATTCCAAATTATAGAGGGACCTATGAAGGATATTCTTTACCTGACAACACTAAATCTGCATTAAAAGTTTGATGAAAGCCATAATGACATATTGATATATACAATTATTTCCAGGTTGTTTTTTTTTTTTCTTCAATATAGGATCAAATACAACTGAATATTCAAGACTATGATGATAAACAAACACCATTGCATCATGCTGTCTCCAATGGACATGTGGGACTGATTCATGCTTTAGTGTCGAAAGGGGCTGATGTTAATGTTGGTGATATGTATGGAGTTACTTCTCTTCATCTAGCCTTGAAGAAAAGGAAGTTTGAATCTGAGACTAAACACATTGAAGCCTTAGATAAGGTAAGTATCAAAACTATCTTGTGAGAGAGACTGATAGATATTGTTTGTCATGGCTCAGTTCACATCCATTAACATACCATTTGACAGACGTACCACCCTAGTCAAACTCCCTGACTGATCCTATTCTTGACTAAGACATGTGCTTCAGCACATGTCAAGGTGCTCAACATGCATCATGTGTTTCACGCCAGATAATGAACCACAGTTTGACAATGGCCTGATCCCTCCTCCATCACTACTAGATATCACAGTCCCTTCTCATAAAGCCTACTTGAATTATATAACCAGTAATATTCAACTGCCTTGCATCCTCAAAGACATGGCTCCTCTACTGTATTGAAAGCAACTTCTAAAAAATTTGTCATCAAAGTGTGAAGTCAAAACGACCATTCCAAAATAATGATATATCGTAGAAGAGAGGGCTGTTTGACATGATGAGATAGCCTCTTTAGTGCTTATTTCATTCTGAGAAGAGTTCTAACTGTAACAGTTCTCCATACAAATACTGGCATCTTGTGTCATGCCATATAATACTGTTGAATGTAAGGACATCAGAGAGATCAGTGTTTTTAAAGAAACTCCTTTGTGTTCTGTAAAAGTTGGAGTTGAATCATTAAAAGCCTTTTATATTGGTATGTCCAGGATTTCATTGTGGTTTGGTTGAATTTGGACATGCTGTGCATACTCATCATGTTGTTATTAGCTGTTTTATGAGTTATGTGTATATTTCATCATGTTGAAACATTAATCCCCACACATTTTTTATTATTCTTTCTCCTTTTTCTCTTCTCAACCCTTTCTGTTAAAGAGCATGGGCTCAAAACATCAAAAACTTTTCCAGTCTTCCCTAGCATCAAACTAATAGACCTGCTTGTTGTTCCTTCACCTGTGTTTGTCTTTTGTTTTCTGTAAATTCAAATGATATAAACATATATATATATACACACGCACAAGTATATATAGCATTTGCTTGTAAAGTGTTAGTGTGTGTGTATATATATATATATATATATATATATACACACACATATATATATATATATATATATATATATACACACACATATATATATATATATATATATATATATATATACACACACATATATATATATATATATATATATATACACACACACATATATATATATATATATATATATATATATATATATATATACACACACACATATATATATATATATATATATATATATATATATATATATGTACATACACACAGTACTCTTACATAAGTACTTCCCATGTTGTGACCGATTGATTTTATCTAAGTAGTTGTATAGTTAAGTTCTAGTGTGGTTTGTATTTTGGGATGAACTTATTGATACTTCATTGAATATAATGTAAAAATCAATTTAAAATGAACTCAACCCAAAATAAGGTAAAAATTCAATATTATGTAATCAGTTCAATCACTCAATGTACAAACTGTACAGAGATATAGTGTGGTTATTGTGTAATTTGGTCACATAATTGTGTATTATGATGTTGCCCTCATATTTCATCTTTTGTAGTGCTGTTTAAAGCTTGGTCTTGTTAAAGAAGCCAGACTTTCTGCTGCTGTAGTGGTTAGCTATCTAGCAGAGCAAGGAGCAGACCTATATTGTAGAAACATCTACAATACCAAACCAATTGATCTCATTGAAGATAAAGATCTGAAATGGAAACTAAAAGAACTTTACCCACCTCGGTAAGTATTCACTAACAGTGACAGGATAAACCAGCACTTTCTTACATAACAATTGTTTCAAATTCACCTGCAGAAACATTACTGAAGCATTATAAAAGATAAATTAACACATGTCAATTATGATGATGATCATCATCATTATCATCTCCTCCTCTTCAACAATACTGGTCAATTACATCTCTTCAAGCAGGCATATATAAAGAGTTTACTGAAAAAAAAAACAAAGAAACACACAAATCTTGTAAATATATCTAGGGCCCAAAAAATGTTCAGTGTGTTCTCTTGAGAAACTATCTTTTAAAAAAACTTGAGAACCTCCAACGAATACATAAATTTGAAGACTGAGACTTTTTCTGTGTCAGCGTTTCAAGAAATACATCTTATTGGAATTTAAAAGTAGACCACAGGACACTTAGTAAACCATTAACTTCTGATTTACGTTTACTTGATATCGAATTTTTGTAACGATAGTTATCTCCCTTGTGTCTCTCCTTTACAAGCATCTCTTGTGTAAACATCTGTTCAAAAGACAACTGACAAACGGTTCAGCTTGATAAATGGCAGAATCAGTTATTATTTCGACCAGGAAACCCTGAGTAGCTCTATTAACAAGATTTGTGGGTTTTTTTTTTAATTATAAGATTATCTTTACTCTCTTAGCTGATCGACTGCTTTTCTACTTGTTAAGCATTGCCACATAATATATATATAAAAATGGTCTGATCAAGAAGTATATGGACGGTCACGCAGAATGGTATATTTTCACAATTAAAAAAAATATTTTATTCTGTATCTTTGATAGGATATTTAACCCTTTGGAGTTTCAGTGCTAAGAAGACAGAACCCTTTTCACAAGCTCTGCAGAGGGCATGCACTTATTTTTCAAAAAAATATTATAAAAAATAAAGTAATTACTTTACATGTATAAAACTACAAATATTCTTGTAGGAAATTGAATGAACTAATAGAATCTTCTTTGTCATTCAACTTTTCGGCCAATAGATCATCTCTGTTGTCTCCTAATGATAAAATAACATGAGTGTTGAATATTAAAGCTTAATTATGAAATAGTGGAAAAACGAAAAAAAAATTACGTTTCCTTGTAATTAAATAGTACGCAGTATGAGCTGGGGCAGTTAACGTGTTAAGTGTAAAACAGGTAGAATATTTGAGCTAGTTTATATGTTAAATATTTTATTCTACAATTGATCTTTTCTGTGAGTATTGTAATATTCATTGTAAACCTGTATACTATATAATATCTAGTGTTAATTAATGCTATTGGTGGGCTGTGTTTTTATTTTGTTTCAGATTGGAGAATCCATTGTGTAGTGATAGTCATGGCAGTGAACATGAAGTGACAGGTGAGTGTAAATATTGCCCCCATTATCAATGATGTATAACAGGTAAAGTTCAGGAATTCTTTGATGATCTGTCTCATTCACTGTACAGGTGTGGTATAATCTGCTTCACGTTGCTTTGCTCAAAGTCAGCTGAGACCTGGCAGACTTATAGGGAAGACTGTTCCAGAACTGACCACCCAGTCTTTTCAGAGATAATGTACCTGTCATCACATCCCGTGAATTTTGTCTTGATCCAAACTCCATTTAGGACTGCAGTAAAAATAAACTAACTTAGCTAAATCTTTTCAGTTTACAAAGACGTCCAACATATTCTCACAATCATTTAATTATCAGCTGGCTATAATTTTTTGTGATTCTTTCCTGTGACAGTCTAATCACATGACCATAGTGGTGGAGCTGTGACCTCTCAGTGTGAAAAAGCAGCAGTTGGGCCTGGAGAAACTCCCTGATCTCTAAGCTACGCACCCATTTGAGTAACCTCCAACTAGAAGACTTTGGTTTGTTGTCGGTATATCCATTGTTGCCTTTCAGTATCATACCAGCTGTAAAACTAAAACAATAAAAGATACTGTTGAAATAAATGGGGATTAAGAGGAGAAATTTAAGTATCTTAGGGGCTGTATTAACAAGTGATATGGAGCAAAATGCTGAATTGCAGCTGCTGGCACAGTAATGCACCAATTCTCAGCAGTCAGTCCTCTAAAGGCAAGAGGTTAGTCAAAAGAACAAACTTGCTGTCTTAAATTTGGTTTTGGGTAATGACAAAAAGAGAACAGTCACGAACAGAAGTGGCTTAAATAGGATTCCTCTGAGGGATCTCTGGGGTAATGTTTCTCAACTGGGTGTGTAGGTCAGAGATCAGGGAGTTTCTCCAGGTCCAGCTGTTACATCTCCACACTGAGGGGTCACGGGAAAGAATCACAAAAGGTTTATAGCTAGAGGATATAAATGATTATTGTGAGAATATGTTGGATATCTTTAAAAACTGAGGAGATTTAGAAAAGGTAGTTAACTTTTAAAATGGACTAAACATAACAGGAGGAGACACGTGGGATGGGACATAGCTGAAGAGGTCACAGGATGTGTGATCATCATTGTCGTTTAACATGGGCTGGATGATTTGACAGAAGTGGCCAATGAAAGATTTCAGACAAAAGACACTCAAATAATAATAATAAAGCTGAAGTGAAGACCAAGTATATAATGCGTGTGTGGTTGATTGGCAAAAATATGACCATCCCCAAATAGTTTATTTTATTGCGGTCCTAAATATCTAGATATTACCTGATACCACTGTAGATATTGTAAATGTTGAGACCTTAGTGGTCAACCGTTGACCACTGATGATAGCAATGTTTCACAATAATAGATTATATATTATAAGCAGAGATAGAAATTCCAATATAAAGTGAAAGATTTTGGAATATTTTTTTCAGATTCTCAAAAACTGGATGACAAGGACATTCTCATTATAGCAAAACTATTAGCAAACACATGGCGGCAAGTTGGTAAGTATAAAATAACAACATACGGTTTATATCTATAAATTTTACATCTAATTGAGCTTTTGATACATGTGGCTGTGTGATTAAGAAGTTTGCTTCCCAAACATGTGGTCTTCCATTCAATCCCACTACGTGGCACCTTGGGCAAGGTTATTCTAGGTCTGGGCCAACCAAATCCTTGTGAGGAAATATGGTAGATAGAAACTGAAAGACACCTCTCATATATATATATATATATATATATCATCAGTAGTTCATATGTACGTAAAAGACGCACACAGATGTTGGATGTTTGCCATGGCAATAGGGTTTTCGTTTACAGATAATCTTTTGTTTTTAATTTTTGTTGCTCTGTAGCCTCTGCTCAACCTTCATTGTACAAACCTATGGCTCATAAGTCATTGTGTAAATGACTTGACTTTACGTTTTTGTCACATTTCTGTTGAAATACACTACTTTTATTGCAATTAATTTTGAAACTACTAAAGAATTTAGTAAATTAACTTTGTCATTATTCATGAGGTAGCATAATTAACATTTTAAATTTTACCTCTAGTAGCAATTATATTACGATAAAAATAGCAATAGTTATTTATATAAAATGAGATCTTGACAAGCACAGGGAACGTAAGTTGGAGTTTTAATTGAAAGCCTTAACTTAGATCACTTTAAAACATGAAATTTCTATCATAAAGCCAGAGGCAGTCACAAGCAGATTTGCATTATATGTGTATCTGTGTTCATGTTTATGTCTCTTTGTCTCAACATTACAGGAGTGTTATAAAGCAGAGGTTCTCCAGGTGGGGATGTTGAAGGGGTTTAGAGGGCAGTTAGGTACCATAATTAACATTCTAGATTTTATCTCTGATACTAATTATATTATACATGATAAAACTGTTAATGGTTAGTAAAATAAAATGAGATCTTATCAAGCACAGTCATGTCATTAAGCTGCAATATGTATAAAGTAAATTTACAACTTTTGTCTTCATTCAATTTTTTTATCATTTCTCTGTTAAAAGCTTATACAATCCATTTTAAGAGTAAAATTTATAAATTGTCATCCATAAGTTAGTCTAATCCTGATGTTACACTCACCACTTAGGTAGGTGCTAGATATAACTACTTAAGGAAGAGAGGGCACTACAAAAAATAGGTTAGGAACCACTTTTGTAAAGGATTGTTGTTCATGACAAGAAGAACATCTGGCTGTAGACAATCTGCCTCACATAAATGATGATTGTAATTTTTTCTTATTGTTGTATCTTTTGCAGGAATTTTTCTGGGGTTAAAAAGTACACAACTAGAAAATATCAGGTCTGATAATCCTTTTGACATAGAAGAACAGTGCTTCCAAATGTTAAGAAGGTGGTTCCTGAGTTCCAGATCAGAGAAAAGTCCTCTTGATATTCTAAAAAAAGCTCTCAACGATGCAGAGTGTTTTGAAGCTATTCACTATTTATCGACTAAAAAAAGTTAACGTAACAAGGTGTATTCCTGAAGTTTAGAGATTTTTTTAAGGAGCAACATTAACTTCTAAGTTTTGTACTCTAGCCCCTTTGTGAAGGTGTCCAAGATCCTTGTCACAACCTCTTTCATCTTCTTAAAGCCTTCAAATCAATTGCCCCTGAGGTTCTCCTTCAGCTTGGGGAACAGCCAAAAGTCACAGAGAGCAAGGTCTGAGAAGTAGGGAAGGTGAGAGACAGTTTCTGCACCTGTTTCTGTCAAGTAAGTTGGTTACCAGGATGGAATTATGGACTGGTGCTGGTCCCACCAACCCAAGTGGAAGAACTCTGGCCTTCTGTGACAAAGTTGTTTCCTGAACTCTTTCAAAACCTCCAAAGAGTACTTTTTTGTTGACCAGAGAGAACCCAGTGGATGTAGATGATAACCTTGTTGAAAAAGCGGGGGATCATCATGAGCTTCCTGGTGGACTTGCTTTGCCTGGCTTTCTTGGGCCTGGAGGTCTCTTGTCTCTTCGTCTATAGATCATAATAGATTCAGAGACTCAAGTACTCTTGGATTAGAGACAATGAGTTCAACTATCTCCCTGCTGTCAACAATGCATCTTTTTATTTGTTGGTTACTAAGTGCCCTGGGAACAAACTTTATACAAATTTTAACCATGTTCTGATTTTTATGAGTAATTTTGTGTATAGTTGGTACACCAACTCCATACTCTATTGTCTTTATAGACACATGACAGTCTTTATCCAGAAATTTTCAAATTTTCTCAACCAGCTTTGATGTTATAGCATCCCTCTCTACTCTTGAGAGAACAGCCTTGAACTTCTTGTGACTGAAAAAACAGTGCTTCATACAAGTTAACTCATGAACTGTCTGGAGCATCTCATAAGTTTTTGTAGCATTGTTGCAAGTTTAACACAAAACTTTATCACATAGTGAACATCCAAATTGTCTTCATGTCCTGACTGCAGTCTGCAAACAAGACAGCTGTGACAATTAGTGTTTAGTAGAAATGCTACTCTTAAAAAAAAGGTTTCTAAACTTCTCGAATGCATCTTGTAAATGTTCTTGTTGTTTGGCTTCAGGCTAACCTTGATGGAGCACATCTATAATTAGTCATTCTATTCATGACAAACTTGTCTTTTTTTTTTGTGTGTGTATGTGATGAATTGAGGACCACATTATCCAGAGCCTCTTTGTTTAAAAAAAGTGGTAGGGTGTGACTTGAGGGGGATTTGGCTACCATTTCTAGCATGTACCTCTGGTCAGTAGAGATAAGCTTTTGAAATAAAGATGAATTTAAAAAACCATAATGTCTTGTTTTAATTATAATTAGAAGTACGTCCCTGAATGCTTCCATTGTTATATTAGCAGTTCTGATATTGCTTTCAAATTTTAGCACGTAGCTACATTACATACGTACATACATACATACATATATACATACGTACATTTCGGGAACGTTCTTTCGTCTTCGGGAAAGTTTTTGCGTCTTCGGGAATTTTTGTGCGTCTTCGGGAACGTTCTTGCGTCTTCGGGAACTTTTTTGCGTCTACGGGAACGTTTTTGCCTCGTCGGAAACGTTTTTGCGTTTTCGGGAAAGTTTTTGCGTCTTCAGGAACGTCCTTACGTCTTCTGAAAAGTTTTTTCGTCTTCGGGAACGGTTTTGCGTCTTCGTGATCGTTTTTGCGCCTTCGGGAACGTTTTTGCCTCTTCATGATCATTTTTGGGTCTTCGGGAACGTTTTTGCCTATTCGGGAACATTTTTGCATCTTCGGAAACGTTTTTGCGTCTTCCGGAACGTTCTTGCGTCATCGGGAACGTTTTTGCGTCTTCGAGAACGTTTTTGCGTCTTCAGGAACGTTTTTACATCTTCGAGAACGCTTTTGTGATTTCGGGAACGTTTTAGGCTCTTCGGGAAGGTTCTTGCGTCTTCGAGAAGGTTTTTGCGTCTTCTGGAACGTTTTTTGTGATTTCGAGAACGTTCTTTCGTCCTCGGGACCGTTTTTACGTCTCCGGGAACGTTCTTACGTTTTCGGGAACGTTTTTGCGTCATCGGGAACGTTCTTACGTCTTCGGGATCGTTTTTGCATCTACGGGAACGTTTTTGCCTCCTCGGGAACGTTCTTTAGTCTTCGGGAACTATTTTGCGTCTTCGGTAACGTTTTTGCGTTTTCAGGAACGGTTTTTCGTCTCCTAGGGAACGTTCTTGCATCTTCGGAAAAGTTTTCGCGTCTTCAGGAACATTTTTCCGTCTTCGTGAACGTTTTTGCGTCTTCGTGATCATTTTTGCCTCTTCGGAAAGGATTTTGCGTCTTCGGGAACGTTCTTACATTTTCGGGAACGTTTTTGCGTCTTCGGGAACGTTCTTACGTATTCGGGAATCGTTTTGCGTCTTCGGGAAGGTTTTTGCCTCGTCGGGAAAGTTTTTGCGTCTTCCGGAACGTTTTTGCGTCTTCGTGATGGTTTTAGCGTCTTCGGGAATGTTCTTGCGTCTTCGGGAACTTTTTTGCGTCTTCGGGAACGTTTTTGCTTCTTCGGGAACGTTCTTACGTATTCGGGAAGTTTTTAGCGTCTACGGGAACGTTTTTGCGTCTTCGGGAACGTTTTTGCGTCTTCAGGAACGTTTTTTCGTCTCCTCAGGAACGTTTTTGCGTCTTCGGGAACGTTTTCTCGTCTCCTCGGGAAAGTTTTTGCGTCTTCGGCAACGTTCTTACGTCTTCGAAAAAGTTTTTGCGTCTCCGGGAAGGTTCTTACGTCCTCGGGAATTGTTTTGGCACTTCGGGAACATTTTTGCGTCTTAGGGAACGTTCTTACGTCCTCGGGAAAGTTTCTGCGTCATCGTGATCGTTTTTGTCTCTTCGGGAAATATTTTGCGTCTTCGGGAATTTTTTTGCGTCCTCAGGAATTTTTTTGCGTCTTCGGGAAAGTTCTTACGTTTTCGGGAACGTTTTTGCGTCTTCGGGAATGTTCTTGCGTCTTCGGGAACTTTTTTGCGTCTTCGGGAACGTTTTTGCCTCGTCGGGAACGTTTTTGCGTTTTCGGGAACGTTTTTGCGTTTTCGGTAACGTTTTTGCGTTTTCAGGAACGGTTTTTCGTCTCCTAGGGAACGTTCTTGCGTCTTCGGAAAAGTTTTCGCGTCTTCAGGAACATTTTTCCGTCTTCGTGAACGTTTTTGCGTCTTCGTGATCATTTTTGCCTCTTCGGAAAGGATTTTGCGTCTTCGGGAACGTTCTTTCATTTTCGGGAACGTTTTTGCGTCTTCGGGAACGTTCTTACGTATTCGGGAATCGTTTTGCGTCTTCGGGAAGGTTTTTGCCTCGTCGGGAACGATTTTGCGTCTTCGGGAACGTTCTTACGTTTTCGGGAAAGTTTTTGCGTCTTCCGGAACGTTTTTGCGTCTTCCGGAACGTTTTTGCGTCTTCGTGATGGTTTTAGCGTCTTCGGGAATGTTCTTGCGTCTTCGGGAACTTTTTTGCGTCTTCGGGAACGTTTTTGCCTCGTCGGGAACGTTTTTGCGTTTTCGGGAACGTTTTTGCGTTTTCGGTAACGTTTTTGCGTTTTCAGGAACGGTTTTTCGTCTCATAGGGAACGTTCTTGCGTCTTCGGAAAAGTTTTCGCGTCTTCAGGAACATTTTTCCGTCTTCGTGAACGTTTTTGCGTCTTCGTGATCATTTTTGCCTCGTCGGGAACGATTTTGCGTCTTCGGGAACGTTCTTACGTTTTCGGGATGGTTTTAGCGTCCTCGCGAACGTTCTTGCGTCTTTGGGAACGTTTTTACGTCTTCGGGAACGTTCTTACGTTTTCGGGAACGCTTTTGCGTTATCGGGAACGTTGTTACGTCTTCGGGATCGTTTTTACGTCTACGGGAATGTTTTTGCGTCTTAGGGAACGTTTTTGTGATTTCGGCAACGTTCTTTAGTATTCGGGAACATTTTTTAATCTCCCCGGGAACGTTCTTGCGTCTTCGGGAACGTTCTTACGTCTTCGGAAAAGGTTCTTGCGTCATCGGGAACGTTTTTGCGTCTACGGGAACGTTTTTGCCTCCTGGGGAACGTTCTTACGTCTTCGGGATCGTTTTTGCGTCTACGGGAACGTTTTTGCCTCCTCGGGAACGTTTTTGCGTCTTAGGGAACTTCTTACGTCTTCGGGAAAGTTTCTGCGTCATCGTGATCGTTTTTGCCTCTTCGGGAATGTTTTTGTGTCTTCGGAAACGTTCTTTAGTCTTCGGTAACTATTTTGCGTCTTCGGGAATTTTTTTGCGTCCTCAGGAATTTTTTTGCGTCTTCGGGAACGTTTTTGCCTCGTCGGGAACGTTTTTGCGTTTTCGGGAACGTTTTTGCGTTTTCGGTAACGTTTTTGCGTTTTCAGGAACGGTTTTTCGTCTCCTAGGGAACGTTCTTGCGTCTTCGGAAAAGTTTTCGCGTCTTCAGGAACATTTTTCCGTCTTCGTGAACGTTTTTGCGTCTTCGTGATCATTTTTGCCTCTTCGGGAAGGATTTTGCGTCTTCGGGAACGTTCTTACATTTTCGGGAACGTTTTTGCGTCTTCGGGAACGTTCTTACGTATTCGGGAATCGTTTTGCGTCTTCGGGAAGGTTTTTGCCTCGTCGGGAACGATTTTGCGACTTCGGGAACGTTCTTACGTCTTCGGGATGGTTTTAGCGTTCTCGCGAACGTTCTTGCGTCTTTGGGAAAGTTTTTACGTTTTCGGGAACGTTTTTGCGTCATCGGGAACGTTGTTACGTCTTCGGGATCGTTTTTACGTCCACGGGAATGTTTTTGCGTCTTAGGGAACGTTCATACGTCTTCGGAAAAGTTTTTGCGTCTTCGTGATCGTTTTTGCGTCCTCGGGAAAGTTTTTGCGTCTTCGGGAACGTTCGTACGTCTTCGGGAACATTTTTACGTCTTTGGGAACGTTCTTACGTCTTCGGGAACTTTTTTGCATCTTCGGGAACGTTTTTGCCTCTTCAGGAACGTTTTTGCGTCTTCGGGAAAGTATTTGCGTTCCCCGAGAACGTTCTTGCATCCGTGGGAACGTTTTTGCGTCTTCGGGAACATTTATGCCTCATCGGGAACGTTCTTGCGTCTTCGGAAACGTTTTTGCGTCTTCGGGAAGGTTTTTGCGACTTCGGTAACGTTTTTGTGATTTCGGGAATCGTTTTGCGACTTCGAGAAGGTTCTCGCATCTTCGGGAACGTTTTTGGCTCTTTGGGAACGTATTTGCGTCTTCGGGAAGGTGTTTGCGTCTTCGGGAAGGTTTTTGCCTCTTCTGGAACGTTCTTGCGTCTTCGGAAAGGTTTTTGCGTTTTCGGGAACGTTTTTGTGATTTCGGGAACGTTCTTGCGTCTTCGGGAACTTTTTTGCCTCTTCGGGAATTTTTTTGCGTCCTCGGGAAATTTTTTCGTCAACGGGAAAGTTCTTACGTTTTAGGGAACGTTTTTGCGTATTCGACAACGTTCTTGCGTCTTCGGGAACGTTTTTTCGTCTCCGGGAAGGTACTTACGTCTTCGGAAAAGTTTTTGCGTCTTCGAGAACGTTTTTGCGTCTTCGGGAACGTTCTTACGCTTTCAGGAACGTTTTTGTTCTTCGGGAACGTTCTTACGTATTCGGGAACTTTTTAGCGTCTACGGGAACGTTTTTGCGTCTTCGGGAACGTTTTTGCGTCTTCGGGAACGTTTTTGCGTCTTCGGAAAGGTTTTTGCGTCTTCGGGAACGTTTTTGTGATTTCGGGAACGTTCTTGCGTCTTCGGGAACTTTTTTGCCTCTTACGTCTTCCAAAAAGTTTTTGCGTCTTCGAGAATTTTTCTGCGTCCCCGGGAATTTTTTTGCCACTTCGGGAAAGTTCTTACGTTGTCGGGAACGTTTATGCCTCTTCGGGAACGTTTTCGACTCGTTGGGAACGTCTTTGCGTCTTCGGGAACGTTTTTGCCTCGTTGGGAACGTTTGTGCGTCTTCGGGAACGTTTTTTCGTCTCCTCGGGAAAGTTCTTGCGTCTTCGGGAACGTTTTTGCGTCTTCGGGAACGTTTTTGCCTCGTTGGGAACGTTTTTGCGTCTTCGGGAACGTCTTGGCGTCTTCGGGAACGTTGTTACGTCTTCGGGATCGTTTTTACGTCTACGGGAACGTTTTTGCGTCTTAGGGAACGTTCATACGTCTTCGGAAAAGTTTTTGCGTCTTCGTGATCGTTTTTGCCTCTTCGTGATCGTTTTTGCCTCTTCGGGAATGTTTTTGCGTCTTCGGGAACGTTTTTGTGATTTCGGCAACGTTCTTTAGTCTTCGGGAACGTTTTTGCCTCGTCGGGAACGTTTTTGCGTCTTCGGGAACGTTTTTTAATCTCCCCGGGAACGTTCTTGCGTCTTCAGGAACGTTCTTACATTTTCGGGAACGTTTTTGCGTCTTCGGGAACGTTCTTACGTATTCGGGAATCGTTTTGCGTCTTCGGGAAGGTTTTTGCCTCGTCGGGAACGATTTTGCGTCTTCGGGAACGTTCTTACGTCTTCGGGATGGTTTTAGCGTCCTCGCGAACGTTCTTGCGTCTTTGGGAACGTTTTTACGTCTTCGGGAACGTTCTTACGTTTTCGGGAACGTTTTTGCGTCATCGGGAACGTTGTTACGTCTTCGGGATCGTTTTTACGTCTACGGGAAGGTTTTTGCGTCTTAGGGAACGTTCTTGCGTCTTCGGGAACGTTCTTACCTCTTCGGAAAAGGTTCTTGCGTCTTCGGGAACGTTTTTGCGTCTTCGTGATGGTTTTGGCGTCCTCGGGAACGTATTTGCGTCTTCGGGAACGTTCTTACGTCTTCGGGAACGTTTTTGCGTCTTCGGGAAATTTTTTGCGTCCTCGGGAAATTTTTTGACACTTCGGGAAAGTTCTTACGTTGTGGGAAACGTTTTGCGTCTTCGGGAACGTTCTTGTGTCTTCGGGAACATTTTTGCGTCTTCGGGAACGATTTTTCGACTTCTCGGGAAAGTTTTTGCGTCTTCGGGAACGTTCTTACGTCTTCGGGAAAATTTATTGCATCTTCGGGAACGTTTTTGCGTCTTCGTGAAGGTTTTTGCGTCCTCGGGAACGTTTTTGTGTCTTCGGGAACGTTCTGACGTCTTCAGGAACATTTTAACGTTTTTGGGAACGTTCTTGCGTGTTCGGGAACTTTTTTGCATCTACGGGAAGGTTTTTGTCTCGTCGGGAACGTTTTTGCGTTTTCGGGTTTTTTTTTTGCTTCCTCGGGAACGTTTTTGCGTCTTCGGGAAGGTTTTTGCGACTTCGGTAACGTTTTTGTGATTTCGGGAATCGTTTTTGCGTCTTCGTGATGGTTTTTGCGTCTTCGTGAACGTTCGTACGTCTTCGGGAACATTTTTACGTCTTTGGGAACGTTCTTACGTCTTCGGGAACTTTTTTTGCATCTTCGGGAACGTTTTTGCCTCTACAGGAACGTTTTTGCGTCTTCGGGAAAGTATTTGTGTCCCCCGAGAACGTTCTTGCATCTGTGGGAACGTTTTTGCGTTTTCGTGAACATTTATGCCTCATCGGGAACGTTCTTGCGCCTTCGGAAACGTTTTGCGTCTTCGGGAACGTTTTTTCGTCTCCTCGGGAAAGTTCTTGCGTCTTCGGGAACGTTTTTGCGTCTTCGGGAACGTTTTTGCCTCCACCGGAACGTCTTGGCGTCTTCGGGAACGTTTTTTCGTCTCCTTGGGAAAGTTTTTGCGTCTTCGTGATCGTTTTTGCGTCTTCGGGAAGGTTTTTGCGTCTTCGGGAACGTTCTTACGCTTTCGGGAACGTTTTTGCTTCTTCGGTAACGTTCTTACGTATTCGGGAAGTTTTTAGCGTCTACGGGAACGTTTTTGCGTCTTCGGGAACGTTTTTGCGTCTTCGGGAACGTTTTCTCGTCTCCTCGGGAACGTTTTTGCGTCTTCGGGAATGTTTTTGCGTCCTCGGGAATTTTTTTGCCATTTCGGGAAAGTTCTTACGTTGTCGGGAACGTTTTTGCGTTTCGGGAACGTTTTTTCGTCTCCTCGGGAAAGTTTTTGCGTCTTCGGGAACGTTCATACGTCTTCGAAAAAGTTTTTGCGTCTTCGGGAATTTTTTTGCGTCCTCGAGAATTTTTTTGCCACCTCGGGAAAGTTCTTACGTCTTCGGGAATTTTTTTGTGATTTCGGGAATCGTTTTGCGACTTCAGGAAAGTTCTTGCATCTTCAGGACCGTTTTTGGCTCTTTGGGAACGTTCTTGCGTCTTCGGGAACGTTCTTGCGTCTTCGGGAAGGTTTTTGCGTCTTTGGGAACGTTTTTGTGATTTCGGAAAAGTTCTTGCTTCTTCGGGAACTTTTTTTAATCTCCTCTGGAATGTTTTTGCGTCTTCGTGAACGTTCTTACGCTTTCGGGAACGTTTTTGCTTCTTCGGGAACGTTCTTACGTATTCGGGAAGTTTTTAGCGTCTACGGGAACGTTTTTGCGTCTTCGGGAACGTTTTTGCGTCTTCAGGAACCTTTTTTAGTCTCCTCAGGAACGTTTTTGCGTCTTCGGGAACGTTCTTACGTCTTCGAAAAAGTTTTTGCGTCTCCGGGAAGGTTCTTACGTCCTCGGGAATTTTTTTGCCACTTCGGGAACGTTTTTGCTTCTTCGGTAACGTTCTTACGTATTCGGGAATTTTTAGCGTCTACGGGAACGTTTTTTCGTCTTCGGGAACGTTTTTGCGTCTTCGGGAACGTTTTCTCGTCTCATCGGGAACGTTTTTGCGTCTTCGGGAATTTTTTTGCGTCCTCGGGAATTTTTTCGCCACTTCGGGAAAGTTCTTACGTTGTTGGGAACGTTTTTGCCTCGTCGGGAACGTTTTTGCGTCACCTCGGGAAGGTTTTTGCGTCTTCGGGAACGTTTTTACGCTTTCGGGAACGTTTTTGCTTCTTCGGGAACGTTCTTACGTATTCGGGAACTTTTTAGCGTCTACGGGAACGTTCTTGCGTCTTCGGGAACGTCTTTGCGTCTCCTCGGGAAGGTTTTTGCGTCTTCGGGAACGTTCTTACGCTTTCGGGAAAGTTTTTGCTTCTTCGGGAACGTTCTTACGTATTCGGGAACTTTTTAGCGTCTACGGGAACGTTCTTGCGTCTTCGGGAACGTCTTTGCGTCTTCGGGAACGTTTTCTTGTCTCCTCGGGAACGTTTTTGCGTCTTCGGGAATTTTTTTGCGTCCTCGGGAATTTTTTTGCCACTTCGGGAAAGTTCTTACGTTGTTGGGAACGTTTTTGCCTCGTCGGGAATGTCTTTACGTCTCCTCGGGAATTTTTTTGCGTCCTCGGGAAAAGTTCTTACGTATTCGGGAACTTTTTAGCGTCTACGGGAACGTTTTTGCGTCTTCGGGAACGTTTTTGCGTCTTCGGGAACGTTTTTGCGTCTTCGGAAAGGTTTTTGCGTCTTCGGGAACGTTCTTGCCTCTTCGGGAACTTTTTTGCCTCTTAAGTCTTCCAAAAAGTTTTTGCGTCTTCGAGAATTTTTTTGCGTCCTCGGGAAATTTTTTGCTACTACGGGAAAGTTCTTACGTTGTCGGGAACGTTTTTGCGTCTTCGGGAACGTTTTTGCCTCGTTGGGAACGTTTTTGCGTCTTCGGGAACGTTTTTGCCTCGTTGGGAACGTTTTTGCGTCTTCGGGAACGTTTTTTCGTCTCCTCGGGAAAGTTTTTGCGTCTTCGGGAACGTTTTTGCGTCTTCGGGAACTTTTTTTAATCTCCTCTGGAATGTTTTTGCTTCTTCGGGAACGTTCTTGCGTCTTCGGGAACGTTCTTACGTCCTCGGGAAACTTTTTGCGTCTTCGGGAACGTTTTTGCGTCTTCGTGAACGTTCTTACGCTTTCGGGAACGTTTTTGCTTCTTCGGGAACGTTTTTGCGTCTTCAGGAACGTTTTTTAGTGTCCTCAGGAACGTTTTTGCGTCTTCGGGAACGTGTTTTCGTTCTCGAGAATGATCTTACGTCTTTGGGAACGTTCTTACACTTCGGGAACGTTTTTGCGTCCTCGGGAACGTTTTTGCCTCCTCCGGAAGGTTTTTACGTCTTCGGGAACGTTTTTGCCTCCTCCGAAAAGTTTTGGCGTCTTCGGGAACGTTCTTACGTCTTCGGGAACGTCTTTGCGTCTTATGGAAAGTTTTCGCGTCCTCGGGAACGTTTTTGAGTCCTTGTGAACGTTTTTGCGTCTTTGGGAACGTTCTTACGTCTTCGGGAACAATTTTGCGTCTTTGGGAACGTTTTTGCGTCCTCAGGAACGTTCTTGCGTCTTCGGGAACGTTTTTACGTCTTCGGGAACGTTTTCGCCTCCTCCGGAAAGTTTTGGCGTCTTCGGGAACGTCCTTATGTCTTCGGGAAAGTTTTCGCGTCCTCGGGAACGTTTTTGCGTCTTTGGAAACGTTTTTGCGTCTTCGGGAACCTCGTTACGTATTCGGGAACGTTCCGACCTCTTCGGGAAAGTTTTTGCGTCTTCGGGAACGTTTTTGCGACTGATGGAAAGTTTTCGCGCCCTCGGGAACGTTTTTGCGTCTTTGGAAACGTTTTTGCGTCTTCGTGATCGTTTTTGAGTCCCCGTGAAAGTTTTTGCGTCTTCGGGAACCTCGTTACGTATTCGGGAACGTTCCGACCTCTTCGGGAAAGTTTTTGCGTCTTCGGGAACGTTTTTGCGACTGATGGAAAGTTTTCGCGCCCTCGGGAACGTTTTTGCGTCTTTGGAAACGTTTTTGCGTCTTCGTGATCGTTTTTGAGTCCCCGTGAAAGTTTTTGCGTCTTCGGGAACCTCGTTACGTATTCGGGAACGTTCCGTCCTCTTCGGGAAAGTTTTTGCGTCTTCGGGAACGTTTTTGCGACTGATGGAAAGTTTTCGCGCCCTCGGGAACGTTTTTGCGTCTTTGGAAACGTTTTTGCGTCTTCGTGATCGTTTTTGAGTCCCCGTGAAAGTTTTTGCGTATTCGGGAACCTCGTTACGTCTTCGGGAACGTTCCGACCTCTTCGGGAAAGTTTTTGCGTCTTCGTGAATGTTTTTGTGTCTTCTGGAAAGTTTTTGCGTCTTTGGGTACGTTTTCTCCTCCTCGGGAATGCTTTTGCGTCTTCGCGAACGTTCTTACGTCTTCGGGAACAATTTTGCGTCTTCAGGAGAGTTTTTGCGTCTTCGGGAACGTTTTTTCGTTCTCGAGAATGATCTTACGTCTTCGGGAAAGTTTTTGCGTCCTCGGGAACGTTCTTACGACTTCGGGAACGTTTTTACGTCTTCGGGAACGTTTTCGCCTCCTCCGGAAAATTTTGGCGTCTCCGGGAACGTTTTTGCGTCTTATGGAAAGTTTTCGCGTCCTCGGAAAGGTTTTTGCGTCTTCGGGAACGTTTTTACGTCTTCGGGAACGTTTTCGCCTCCTCCGGAAAGTTTTGGCGTCTTTGGAAACGTCCTTAGGTCTTCGGGAACGTTTTTGCGTCTTATGGAAAGTTTTCGCGTCCTCGGGAACGTTTTTGCGTCTTTGGAAAAGTTTTTGCGTCTTCGTGATCGTTTTTGAATCCTCGTGAATGTTTTTGCGTCTCCGGGAACGTCCTTACGTCTTCGAGAACGTTCCGACCTCTTCGGAAAATTTTTGCGTCTTCGGGAACGTTTTTGCGACTGATGGAAAGTTTTCGCGTCCTCAGGAACGTTTTTGCGTCTTTGGAAACGTTTTGGCGTCTTCGTGATCGTTTTTGAGTCCCCGTGAAAATTTTTGCGTCTTTGTTTACGTTTTCTCCTCCTCGGGAACGTGTTTGCGTCTTCGGGAACGTTCTTAGGTCTTCAGGAACAATTTTGCGTCTTCAGGAGAGTTTTTGCGTCTTTGGGTACGTTTTCTCCTCCTCGGGAACGTTTATGCGTCTTCGGGAACGTTCTTACGTCTTCGGGAACGTTCTTACGTCTTCGGGAAAGTTTTTCCGTCTTCGGGAACGTTTTTTTGTTCTCGAGAATAATCTTACGTCTTTGGGAACGTTCTTACATCTTCGGGAACAATTTTGCGTCTTCGGGATCGTTTTTGCGTCTTCGGGAACGTTTTTTCGTTCTCGAGAATGATCTTACGTCTTTGGGAACGTTCTTACGTCTTCGGGAACAATTTTGCATCTTCGGGAAGGTTTTTGCGTCCTCGGGAACGTTCTTGCGTCTTCGGGAACGTTTTTGCGTCTTATGGAAAGTTTTTGCGTCCTCGGGAACGTTTATGCGTCTTTGGAAACGTGTTTGCGTCTTCGTGATCGTTTTTGAGTCCTCGTGAATGTTTTTGCGTCTCCGGAAACGTCCTTACGTCTTCGGGAACGTTCTGACGTCTTCGAGTACGTTGTTTCGTTCTCGAGAATGATCTTACGTCTTTGGGAACGTTCTTACGTCTTCGGGAACGTTCTTCCGTCTTCGGGAACGTTTTTTCGTTCTCGAGAATGATCTTACGTCTTCGGGAACGTTTTTTCGTTCTCGAGAATGATCTTACCTCTTTGGGAACGTTCTTACGTCTTCGGGAACAATTTTGCGTCTTCGGGAACGTTTTTGCGTCCTCGGGAACGTTCTTACGACTTCGGGAAGGTTTTTACGTCTTCGGGAACGTTTTCGCCTCCTCCGGACAGTTTTGGCGTCTTCGGGAACCTTTTTGCGTCTTATGGAAAATTTTCGCGTCCTCGGAAAGGTTTTTGCGTTTTCGGGAACGTTTTTGCGTCTTATGGAAAGATTTCGCGTCCTCGGGAACGTTTTTGCGTCTACGGGAACGTTCTTACGTCTTCGGGAACGTTTTCGCCTCCTCCGGAAGGGTTTTGCGACTTCGGGAAAGTTCTTACGTCTTCGGGAACGTTTTTGCGTCTTTGGAAACGTTTTTCCCTCTTCGTGATCGTTTTTGAGTCCTCGTGAACGTATTTGCGTCTTCAGGAACGTTTTTGCGTCTTCGGGAACGTTTTTTCGTTCTCGAGAATGATCTTACGTCTTTGGGAACGTTTTGACGTCCTCGGGAACAATTTTGCGTCTTCGGGATCGTTTTTGCGTCTTCGGGAACGTTTTTTCCTTCTCGAGAATGATCCTACGTCTTTGGGAACGTTCTTACGTCTTCGGGAACAATTTTGCGTCTTCGGGAACGTTTTCGCCTCCTCCAGAAAGTTTTGGCGTCTTCGAGAACGTCCTTAGGTCTTCGGGAACGTTTTTGCGTCTTATGGAAAGTTTTCGCTTCCTCGGGAACGTTTTTGCGTCTTTGGAAACGTTTTTGCGTCTTCGTGATCGTTTTGGAGTCCTCGTGAATGTTTTTACGTCTTCGGGAACGTTTTTGCGTCTTCGGGAACGTTTTTGCGTCTTCGGGAACGTTTTTGCGTCTTATGGAAAGTTTTCGCGTCCTCGGGAACGTTTTTGCGTCTTTGGAAACGTTTTTGCGTCTTCGGGAACGTTCCGACGTCTTCGAGTACGTTTTTTCGTTCTCGAGAATGATCTTCCGTCTTTGGGAACGTTCTTACGTCTTCGGGAACGTTCTTCCGTCTTCGGGAACGTGTTTTCGTTCTCGAGAATGATCTTACGTCTTCGGGAACGTTTTTTCGTTCTCGAGAATGATCTTACGTCTTTGGGAACGTTTTTGCGTCCTCGGGAACGTTCTAACGACTTCGGGAACGTTTTTACGTCTTCGGGAACGTTTTCGCCTCCTCCGGAAAGTTTTGGCGTCTTCGGGAACGTTTTTGCGTCTTATGGAAAGTTTTCGCGTCCTCGGAAATGTTTTTGCGTCTTCGGGAACGTTTTTGCGTCCTCAGGAACGTTCTTGCGTCTTCGGGAACGTTTCTACGTCTTCGGGAACGTTTTCGCCTCCTCAGGAAAGTTTTGGCGTCTTCGGGAACGTCCTTACGTCTTCGGGAACGTTCCGACCTCTTCGGGAAAGTTTTTTCGTCTTCGGGAACGTTTTTGCGACTGATGGAAAGTTTTCGCGTCCTCGGGAACGTTTTTGCGTCTTTGGAAACGTTTTTGCGTCTTCGTGATCGTTTTTGAGTCCCCGTGAAAATTTTTGCGTCTTCGGGAACCTCTTTACGTCTTCGGGAACGTTCGAACCTCTTCGGGAAAGTTTTTGCCTCTTCGGGAATGTTTATGCGTCTTCTGGAAAGTTTTTGCGTCTTTGGGTACGTTTTCTCCTCCTCGGGAATGTTTTTGCGTCTTCGGGAACGTTCTTACGTCTTCGGGAACAATTTTGGGTCTTCAGGAGAGTTTTTGCCTCTTTTGGTACGTTTTCTCCTCCTCGGGAACGTTTTTGCGTCTTCGGGAATGTTCTTACGTCTTCGGGAACGTTCTTACGTCTTCGGGAACGTTTTTGCGTCTTCGGGAACGTTTTTTCGTTCTCGAGAATAATCTTACGTCTTTGGGAACGCTCTGACATCTTCGGGAACAATTTTGCGTCTTCGGGATCGTTTTCGCCTCCTCCGGAAAGTTTTGGCGTCTTCGGGAACGTCCTTATGTCTTCGGGAACGTTTTTGAGTCTTATGGAAACGTTTTTGCGTCTTCGTGATCGTTTTTGAGTCCTCGTGAAAGTTTTTGCGTCTTCGGGAACCTCGTTACGTATTCGGGAACGTTCCGACCTCTTCGGGAAAGTTTTTTCGTCTTCGGGAACGTTTTTGCGACTGATGGAAAGTTTTCGCGTCCTCGGGAACGTTTTTGCGTCTTTGGAAACGTTTTTGCGTCTTCGTGATCGTTTTTGAGTCCCCGTGAAAATTTTTGCGTCTTCGGGAACCTCTTTACGTCTTCGGGAACGTTCGAACCTCTTCGGGAAAGTTTTTGCCTCTTCGGGAATGTTTATGCGTCTTCTGGAAAGTTTTTGCGTCTTTGGGTACGTTTTCTCCTCCTCGGGAATGTTTTTGCGTCTTCGGGAACGTTCTTACGTCTTCGGGAACAATTTTGGGTCTTCAGGAGAGTTTTTGCCTCTTTTGGTACGTTTTCTCCTCCTCGGGAACGTTTTTGCGTCTTCGGGAATGTTCTTACGTCTTCGGGAACGTTCTTACGTCTTCGGGAACGTTTTTGCGTCTTCGGGAACGTTTTTTCGTTCTCGAGAATAATCTTACGTCTTTGGGAACGCTCTGACATCTTCGGGAACAATTTTGCGTCTTCGGGATCGTTTTCGCCTCCTCCGGAAAGTTTTGGCGTCTTCGGGAACGTCCTTATGTCTTCGGGAACGTTTTTGAGTCTTATGGAAACGTTTTTGCGTCTTCGTGATCGTTTTTGAGTCCTCGTGAAAGTTTTTGCGTCTTCGGGAACCTCGTTACGTATTCGGGAACGTTCCGACCTCTTCGGGAAAGTTTTTGCGTCTTCGGGAACGTTTTTTCGACTGATGGAAAGTTTTCGCGTCCTCGGGAACGTTTTTGCGTCTTTGGAAACGTTTTTGCGTCTTCGTGATCGTTTTTGAGTACCCGTGAAAGTTTTTGCGTCTTCGGGAACATCGTTACGTCTTCGGGAACGTTCCGACCTCTTCGGGAAAGTTTTTGCGTCTTCGTGAATGTTTTTGTGTCTTCTGGAATGTTTTTGCGTCTTTGGGTACGTTTTGTCCTCCTCGGGAATGCTTTTGCGTCTTCGGGAACGTTCTTACGTCTTCGGGAACAATTTTGCGTCTTCAGGATCGTTTTGGCGTCTTCGGGAACGTTTTTTCGTTCTCGAAAATGATCTTACGTCTTCGGGAACGTTTTTGCGTCCTCGGGAACGTTCTTACGACTTCGGGAACGTTTTTACGTCTTCGGGAACGTTTTCGCCTCCTCCAGAAAGTTTTGGCGTCACCGGGAACGTTTTTGCGTCTTATGGAAAGTTTTCGCGTCCTCGGAAAGGTTTTTGCGTCTTCGGGAACGTTTTTACGTCTTCGGGAACGTTTTCGCCTCCTCCGGAAAGTTTTGGCGTCTTTGGGAACGTCCTTAGGTCTTCGGGAACGTTTTTGCGTCTTATGGAAAGTTTTCGCGTCCTCGGGAACGTTTTTGCGTCTTTGGAAACGTTTTTGCGTCTTTGGAAAAGTTTTTGCGTCTTCGTGATCGTTTCTGAGTCCTCGTGAATGTTTTTGCGTCTCCGGGAACGTCCTTACGTCTTCGGGAACGTTCCGACCTCTTCGGGAAAGTTTTTGCGTCTTCGGGAACGTTTTTGCGACTGATGGAAAGTTTTCGCGTCCTCAGGAACGTTTTTGCGTCTTTGGAAACGTTTTGGCGTCTTCGTGATCGTTTTTGAGTCCCCGTGAAAGTTTTTGCGTCTTTGGGTACGTTTTCTCCTCCTCGGGAACGTGTTTGCGTCTTCGGGAACGTTCTTAGGTCTTCAGGAACAATTTTGCGTCTTCAGGAGAGTTTTTGCGTCTTTGGGTACGTTTTCTCCTCCTCGGGAACGTTTTTGCGTCTTCGGGAACGTTCTTACGTCTTCGGGAACGTTCTTACGTCTTCAGGAACGTTTTTGCGTCTTCGGGAACGTTTTTTTGTTCTCGAGAATAATCTTACGTCTTTGGGAACGTTCTTACATCTTCGGGAACAATTTTGCGTCTTCGGGATCGTTTTTGCGTCTTCGGGAACGTTTTTTCGTTCTCGAGAATGATCTTACGTCTTTGGGAACGTTCTTACGTCTTCGGGAACAATTTTGCATCTTCGGGAAGGTTTTTGCGTCCTCGGGAACGTTCTTGCGTCTTCGGGAACGTTTTTGCGTCTTATGGAAAGTTTTAGCGTCCTCGGGAACGTTTATGCGTCTATGGAAACGTTTTTGCGTCTTCGTGATCGTTTTTGAGTCCTCGTGAATGTTTTTGCGTCTCCGGAAACGTCCTTACGTCTTCGGGAACGTTCCGACGACTTCGAGTACGTTTTTTCGTTCTCGAGAATGATCTTACGTCTTTGGGAACGTTCTTATGTTTTCGGGAACGTTCTTCCGTCTTCGGGAACGTTTTTTCGTTCTCGAGATTCATCTTACGTCCTCGGGAACGTTCTTACGACTTAGGGAACGTTTTTACGTCTTCAGGAACGTTTTCGCCTCCTCCGGAAAGTTTTGGCGTCTCCGGGAACGTTTTTGCGTCTTATGGAAAGTTTTCGCGTCCTCGGAAAGGTTTTTGCGTCTTCGGGATCGTTTTTGCGGCCTCGGGAACGTTCTTGCGATTTCGGGAACGTTTGTACGTCTTCGGGAACGTTTTCGCCTCCTCCGGAAAGTTTTCGCGCCCTCGGGAAGGTTTTTGCGTCTTCGGGAACGTGTTTTCGTTCTCGAGAATGATCTTACATCTTTGGGAACGTTCTTACGTCTTCGGGAACAATTTTGCGTCTTCGGGAAAGTTTTTGCGTCCT
Organism: Octopus bimaculoides; assembly: GCF_046866305.1. Taxonomy (NCBI): domain Eukaryota; kingdom Metazoa; phylum Mollusca; class Cephalopoda; order Octopoda; family Octopodidae; genus Octopus; species Octopus bimaculoides. Next base: position 4,064,637 of record NC_142953.1, read on the forward strand.
CGGGAACGTTTTCGCCTCCTCCGGAAGGTTTTTACGTCTTCGGGAACGTTCTTACGTCTTCGGGAACGTTCTTACGTCTTCGGGAACGTTTTTGCGTCTTATGGAAAGTTTTCGCGTCCTCGTGAACGTTTTTGAGTCCTTGTGAACGTTTTTGCGTCTTTGGGAACGTTCTTACGTCTTCGGGAAGAATTTTGCGTCTTCGGGAACGTTTTTGCGTCCTCAGGAACGTTCTTGCGTCTTCGGGAACGTTTTTACGTCTTCGGGAACGTTTTCGCCTCCTCCGGAAAGTTTTGGCGTCTTCGGGAACGTCCTTATGTCTTCGGGAACGTTTTTGCGTCTTTGGAAACGTTTTTGCGTCTTCGTGATCGTTTTTGAGTCCCCGTGAAAGTTTTTGCGTCTTCGGGAACCTCGTTACGTCTTCGGGAACGTTCCGACCTCTTCGGGAAAGTTTTTGCGTCTTCGTGAATGTTTTTGTGTCTTCTGGAAAGTTTTTGCGTCTTTGGGTACGTTTTCTCCTCCTCGGGAATGCTTTTGCGTCTTCGGGAACGTTCTTACGTCTTCGGGAACAATTTTGCGTCTTCAGGAGAGTTTTTGCGTCTTCGGGAACGTTTTTGTGTACTCGGGAACGTTGTTACGACTTCGGGAACGTTTTTACGTCTTCGGGAACGTTTTCGCCTCCTCCGGAAAGTTTTGGCGTCTCCGGGAACGTTTTTGCGTCTTATGGAAAGTTTTCGCGTCCTCGGAAAGGTTATTGTGTCTTCGGGAACGTTTTTACGTCTTCGGGAACGTTTTCGCCTCCTCCGGAAAGTTTTGGCGTCTTTGGGAACGTCCTTAGGTCTTCGGGAACGTTTTTGCGTCTTATGGAAAGTTTTCGCGTCCTCGGGAAAGTTTTTGCGTCTTTGGAAACGTTTTTGCGTCTTTGGAAACGTTTTTGCGTCTTTGGAAACGTTTTTGCGTCTTCGTGATCGTTTTTGAATCCTCGTGGATGTTTTTGCGTCTCCGGGAACGTTCTTACGTCTTCGGGAACGTTCCGACCTCTTCGGGAAAGTTTTTGCGTCTTCGGGAACGTTTTTGCTACTGATGGAAAGTTTTCGCGTCCTCAGGAACGTTTCTGCGTCTTTGGAAACGTTTTGGCGTCTTCGTGATCGTTTTTGAGTCCCCGTGAAAGTTTTTGCGTCTTTGGGTACGTTTTCTCCTCCTCGGGAACGTGTTTGCGTCTTCGGGAACGTTCTTAGGTCTTCAGGAACAATTTTGCGTCTTCAGGAGTGTTTTTGCGTCTTTGGGTACGTTTTCTCCTCCTCGGGAACGTTTTTGCGTCTTCGGGAACGTTCTTACGTCTTCGGGAACGTTTTTGCGTCTTCGGGAACGTTTTTTTGTTTTCGAGAATAATCTTACGTCTTTGGGAACGTTCTTACATCTTCGGGAACAATTTTGCGTCTTCGGGATCGTTTTTGCGTCTTCGGGAACGTTTTTTCGTTCTCGAGAATGATCTTACGTCTTTGGGAACGTTCTTACGTCTTCGGGAACAATTTTGCATCTTCGGGAAGGTTTTTGCGTCCTCGGGAACGTTCTTGCATCTTCGGGAACGTTTTTGCGTCTTATGGAAAGTTTTAGCGTCCTCGGGAACGTTTATGCGTCTTTGGAAACGTTTTTGCGTCTTCGTGATCGTTTTTGAGTCCTCGTGAATGTTTTTGCGTCTCCGGAAACGTCCTTACGTCTTCGGGAACGTTCCGACGTCTTCGAGTACGTTGTTTCGTTCTCGAGAATGATCTTACGTCTTTGGGAACGTTCTTACGTCTTCGGGAACGTTCTTCCGTCTTCGGGAACGTTTTTTCGTTCTCGAGAATGATCTTACGTCTTCGGGAACGTTTTTTCGTTCTCGAGAATGATCTTACGTCTTTGGGAACGTTCTTACGTCTTCGGGAACAATTTTGCGTCTTCGGGAACGTTTTTGGGTCCTCGGGAACGTTCTTACGACTTCGGGAACGTTTTTACGTCTTCGGGAACGTTTTCGCCTCCTCCGGACAGTTTTGGCGTCTTCGGGAACCTTTTTGCGTCTTATGGAAAGTTTTCGCGTCCTCGGAAAGGTTTTTGCGTTTTCGGGAACGTGTTTGCGTCTTATGGAAAGATTTCGCGTCCTCGGGAACGTTTTTGCGTCTACGGGAACGTTCTTACGTCTTCGGGAACGTTTTCGCCTCCTCCGGAAGGGTTTTGCGACTTCGGGAAAGTTCTTACGTCTTCGGGAACGTTTTTGCGTCTTTGGAAACGTTTTTCCCTCTTCGTGATCGTTTTTGAGTCCTCGTGAACGTTTTTGCGTCTTCAGGAACGTTTTTGCGTCTTCGGGAACGTTTTTCGTTCTCGAGAATGATCTTACGTCTTTGGGAACGTTCTGACGTCCTCGGGAACAATTTTGCGTCTTCGGGATCGTTTTTGCGTCTTCGGGAACGTTTTTTCGTTCTCGAGAATGATCTTACGTCTTTGGGAACGTTCTTACGTCTTCGGGAACAATTTTGCGTCTTCGGGAACGTTTTTGCGTCCTCAGGAACGTTCTTGCGTCTTCGGGAACGTTTTTACGTCTTCGGGAACGTTTTCGCCTCCTCCGGAAAGTTTTGGCGTCTTCGAGAACGTCCTTAGGTCTTCGGGAACGTTTTTGCGTCTTATGGAAAGTTTTCGCGTCCTCGGGAAAGTTTTTGCGTCTTTGGAAACGTTTTTGCGTCTTCGTGATCGTTTTGGAGTCCTCGTGAATGTTTTTGCGTCTCCGTGAACATCCTTACGTCTTCGGGAACGTTTTTGCGTCTTCGGGAACGTTTTTGCGTCTTATGGAAAGTTTTCGCGTCCTCGGGAACGTTTTTGCGTCTTTGGAAACGTTTTTGCGTCTTCGAGAACGTTCCGACGTCTTCGAGTACGTTTTTTCGTTCTCGAGAATGATCTTACGTCTTCGGGAACGTTTTTTCGTGCTCGAGAATGATCTTACGTCTTTGGGAACGTTTTTGCGTCCTCGGGAACGTTCTTACAACTTCGGGATCGTTTTTGCGTCTTCGGGAACGTTTTTTCGTTCTCGAGAATGATCTTACGTCTTCGGGAACAATTTTGCCTCTTCAGGAACGTTTTTGCGTCCTCAGGAACGTTCTTGCGTCTTCGGGAACGTTTTTACGTCTTCGGGAACGTTTTCGCCTCCTCAGGAAAGTTTTGGCGTCCTCGAGAACGTCCTTAGGTCTTCGGGAACGTTTGTTCGTCTTATGGAAAGTTTTCGCGTCCTCGGGAACGTTTTTGCCTCTTTGGAAACGTTTTTGCGTCTTCGTGATCGTTTAGGAGTCCTCGTGAATGTTTTTACGTCTTCGGGAACGTTTTTGCGACTTCGGGAACGTTTTTGCGTCTTCGGGAACGTTTTTGCGTCTTATGGAAAGTTTTCGCGTCCTCGGGAACGTTTTTGCGTCTTTGGAAAAGTTTTTGCGTCTTCGGGAACGTTCCGACCTCTTCGAGTACGTTTTTTCGTTCTCGAGAATGATCTTACGTCTTTGGGAACGTTCTTACGTCTTCGGGAACGTTCTTCCCTCTTCGGGAACGTTTTTTCGTTCTCGAGAATGATCTTACGTCTTCGGGAACGTTTTTTCGTTCTCGAGAATGACCTTACGTCTTTGGGAACGTTTTTGCGTCCTCGGGAATGTTCTTACGACTTCGGGAACGTTTTTACGTCTTATGGAAAGTTTTCGCGTCCTCGGAAAGGTTTTTGCGTCTTCGGGAACATTTTCGCCTCCTCAGGAAAGTTTTGGCGTCTTCGGGAACGTCCTTACGTCTTCGGGAAAGTTTTTTCGTCTTCGGGAACGTTTTTGCGACTGATGGAAAGTTTTCGCGTCCTCGGGAACGTTTTTGCGTCTTTGGAAACGTTTTTGCGTCTTCGTGATCGTTTTTGAGTCCCCGTGAACATTTTTGCGTCTTCGGGAACCTCTTTACGTCTTCGGGAACGTTCGAACCTCTTCGGGAATGTTTTTGCCTCTTCGGGAATGTTTATGCGTCTTCTGAAAAGTTTTTGCGTCTTTGGGTACGTTTTCTCCTCCTCGGGAATGTTTTTGCGTCTTCGGGAACGTTCTTACGTCTTCGGGAACAATTTTGGGTCTTCAGGAGAGTTTTTGCGTCTTTTGGTACGTTTTCTCCTCCTCGGGAACGTTTTTGCGTCTTCGGGAATGTTCTTACGTCTTCGGGAACGTTCTTACGTCTTCGGGAACGTTTTTGCGTCTTCGGGAACGTTTTTTCGTTCTCGAGAATAATCTTACGTCTTTGGGAACGTTCTTACATCTTCGGGAACAATTTTGCGTCTTCGGGATCGTTTTTGCATCTTCGGGAACGTTTTTTCGTTCTCGAGAATGATCTTACGTCTTTGGGAACAATTTTGCATCTTCGGGAAGGTTTTTGCGTCCTCGGGAACGTTCTTGCGTCTTTGGAAACGTTTTTGCGTCTTCGTGATCGTTTTTGAGTCCCCGTGAAAGTTTTTGCGTCTTCGGGAACCTCGTTACGTCTTCGGGAACGTTCCGACCTCTTCGGGAAAGTTTTTGCGTCTTCGTGAATGTTTTTGTGTCTTCTGGAAAGTTTTTGCGTCTTTGGGTACGTTTTCTCCTCCTCGGGAATGCTTTTGCGTCTTCGGGAACGTTCTTACGTCTTCGGGAACAATTTTGCGTCTTCAGGAGAGTTTTTGCGTCTTCGGGAACGTTTTTTCGATCTCGAGAATGATATTACGTCTTCGGGAACGTTTTTGTGTACTCGGGAACGTTCTTACGACTTCGGGAACGTTTTTACGTCTTCGGGAACGTTTTCTCGTCTTTGGAAACGTTTTTGCGTCTTCGTGATCGTTTTGGAGTCCTCGTGAATGTTTTTACGTCTTCGGAACGTTCCCAAGGACGTAAGATCATTCTCGAGAACGAAAAAACGTACTCGAAGACGTCGGAACGTTCCCGAAGACGTGATCGTTTTTGAGTCCTCGTGAATGTTTTTGAGTCCTCGTGAATGTTTTTGCGTCTCCGGAAACGTCCTTACGTCTTCGGGAACGTTCCGACGTCTTCGAGTACGTTGTTTCGTTCTCGAGAATGATCTTACGTCTTTGGGAACGTTCTTACGTCTTCGGGAACGTTCTTCCGTCTTCGGGAACGTTTTTTCGTTCTCGAGAATGATCTTACGTCTTTGGGAACGTTCTTACGTCTTCGGGAAAGTTCTTACGTCTTCGGGAACGTTTTTGCGTCTTTGGAAACGTTTTTCCCTCGTCGTGATCGTTTTTGAGTCCTCGTGAACGTTTTTGCGTCTTCAGGAACGTTTTTGCGTCTTCGGGAACGTTTTTTCGTTCTCGAGAATGATCTTACGTCTTTGGGAAAGTTCTGACGTCCTCGGGAACAATTTTGCGTCTTCGGGATCGTTTTTGCGTCTTCGGGAACGTTTTTTCGTTCTCGAGAATGATCTTACGTCTTGGGAACGTTCTTTCGTCTTCGGGAACAATTTTGCGTCTTCGGGAACGTTTTCGCCTCCTACGGAAAGTTTTGGCGTCTTCGAGAACGTCCTTAGGTCTTCGGGAACGTTTTTGCGTCTCATGGAAAGTTTTCGCGTCCTCGGGAACGTTTTTGCGTCTTTGGAAACGTTTTTGCGTCTTCGTGATCGTTTTGGAGTCCTCGTGAATGTTTTTACGTCTTCGGGAACGTTTTTGCGTCTTCGGGAACGTTTTTGCGTCTTCGGGAACGTTTTTGCGTCTTATGGAAAGTTTTCGCGTCCTCGGGAACGTTTTTGCGTCTTCGGAAAAGTTTTTGCGTCTTCGGGAACGTTCCGACGTCTTCGAGTACGTTTTTTCGTTCTCGAGAATGATCTTACGTCTTCGGGAACGTTCTTACGTCTTCGGGAACGTTCTTCCGTCTTCGGGAAAGTTTTTTCGTTCTTGAGAATGATCTTACGTCTTCGGGAACGTTTTTTCGTTCTCGAGAATGATCTTACGTCTTTGGGAACGTTTTTGCGTCCTCGGGAACGTTCTTACGACTTCGGGAACGTTTTTACGTCTTCGGGAACGTTTTCGCCTCCTCCGGAAAGTTTTGGTGTCTTCGGGAACGTTTTTGCGTCTTATGGAAAGTTTTCGCGTCCTCGGAAAGGTTTTTGCGTCTTCGGGAACGTTTTCGCCTCCTCAGGAAAGTTTTGGCGTCTTCGGGAACGTCCTTACGTCTTCGGGAACGTTCCGACCTCTTCGGGAAAGTTTTTTCGTCTTCGGGAACGTTTTTGCGACTGATGGAAAGTTTTCGCGTCCTCGGGAATGTTTTTGCGTCTTTGGAAACGTTTTTGCGTCTTCGTGATCGTTTTTGAGTCCCCGTGAAAATTTTTGCGTCTTTGGGAACCTCTTTACGTCTTCGGGAACGTTCGAACCTCTTCGGGAAAGTTTTTGCCTCTTCGGGAATGTTTATGCGTCTTCTGAAAAGTTTTTGCGTCTTTGGGTACGTTTTCTCCTCCTCGGGAATGTTTTTGCGTCTTCGGGAACGTTCTTACGTCTTCGGGAACAAGTTTGGGTCTTCAGGAGAGTTTTTGCGTCTTTTGCATCCTCGGGAACGTTTTCGCCTCCTCCGGAAGGTTTTTACGTCTTCGGGAACGTTTTTGCGTCTTATGGAAAGTGTTCGCGTCTTCGTGAACGTTTCTGAGTCCTCGTGAATGTTTTTACGTCTCCGGAAACGTCCTTACGTCTTCGGGAACGTTCCGACGTCTTCGAGTACGTTTTTTCGTTCTCGAGAATGATCTTACGTCTTTGGGAACGTTCTTACGTTTTCGGGAACGTTCTTCCGTCTTCGGGAACGTTTTTGCGTCTTCGGGAACGTTCTTACGACTTCGGGAACGTTTTTACGTCTTCGGGAACGTTTTCGCCTCCTCCGGAAAGTTTTGGCGTCTCCGGGAACGTTATTGCGTCTTATGGAAAGTTTTCGCGTCCTCGGAAAGGTTTTTGCGTCTTCGGGATCGTTTTTGCGGACTCGGGAACGTTCTTGCGACTTCGGGAACCTTTGTACGTCTTCGGGAACGTTTTCGCCTCCTCCGGAAAGTTTTCGCGTCCTCGGGAAGGTTTTTCCGTCTTCGGGAACGTGTTTTCGTTCTCGAGAATGATCTTACGTCTTTGGGAACGTTCTTACGTCTTCGGGAACGTTTTTTGCGTCCTCGGGAACGTTTTCGCCTCCTCCGGAAGGTTTTTACGTCTTCGGGAACGTTTTTGCCTCCTCCGAAAAGTTTTGGCGTCTTCGGGAACGTTCTTACGTCTTCGGGAACGTTCTTACGTCTTCGGGAACGTTTTGCGTCTTATGGAAAGTTTTCGCGTCCTCGGGAACGTTTTTGAGTCCTTGTGAACGTTTTTGCGTCTTTGGGAACGTTCTTACGTCTTCGGGAACAATTTTGCGTCTTTGGGAACGTTTTTGCGTCCTCAGGAACGTTCTTGCGTCTTCGGGAACGTTTTTACGTCTTCGGGAAGGTTTTCGCCTCCTCCGGAAAGTTTTGGCGTCTTCGGGAACGTCCTTATGTCTTCGGGAACGTTTTTGCGTCTTATTGAAAGTTTTTGCGTCCTCGGGAACGTTTTTGCGTCTTTGGAAACGTTTTTGCGTCTTCGTGATCGTTTTTGAGTCCCCGTGAAAGTTTTTGCGTCTTCGGGAACCTCGTTACGTATTCGGGAACGTTCCGACCTGTTCGGGAAAGTTTTTGCGTCTTCGAGAACGTTTTTGCGACTGATGGAAAGTTTTCGCGTCCTCGGGAACGTTTTTGCGTCTTTGGAAATGTTTTTGCGTCTTCGTGATCGTTTTTGAGTCCCCGTGAAAGTTTTTGCGTCTTCGGGAACCTCGTTACGTCTTCGGGAACGTTCCGACCTCTTCGGGAAAGTTTTTGCGTCTTCGTGAATGTTTTTGTGTCTTCTGGAAAGTTTTTGCGTCTTTGGGTACGTTTTCTCCTCCTCGGGAATGCTTTTGCGTCTTCGCGAACGTTCTTACGTCTTCGGGAACAATTTTGCGTCTTCAGGAGAGTTTTTGCGTCTTCGGGAACGTTTTTTCGTTCTCGAGAATGATCTTACGTCTTCGGGAAAGTTTTTGCGTCCTCGGGAACGTTCTTACGACTTCGGGAAAGTTTTTACGTCTTCGGAAACGTTTTCGCCTCCTCCGGAAAGTTTTGGCGTCTCCGGGAACGTTTTTGCGTCTTATGGAAAGTTTTCGCGTCCTCGGAAAGGTTTTTGCGTCTTCGGGAACGTTTTTTACGTCTTCGGGAACGTTTTCGCCTCCTCCGGAAAGTTTTGGCGTCTTTGGGAACGTCCTTAGGTCTTCGGGAACGTTTTTGCGTCTTATGGAAAGTTTTCGCGTCCTCGGGAACGTTTTTGCGTCTTTGGAAACGTTTTTGCGTCTTCGTGATCGTTTTTTTGTTCTCGAGAATAATCTTACGTCTTTGGGAACGTTCTTACATCTTCGGGAACGATTTTTCGTCTTCGGGATCGTTTTTGCGTCTTCGGGAACGTTTTTTCGTTCTCGAGAATGATCTTACGTCTTTGGGAACGTTCTTACGTCTTCGGGAACAATTTTGCATCTTCGGGAAGGTTTTTGCGTCCTCGGGAACGTTCTTGCGTCTTCGGGAAAGTTTTTGCGTCTTATGGAAAGTTTTAGCGTCCTCGGGAACGTTTATGCGTCTTTGGAAACGTTTTTGCGTCTTCGTGATCGTTTTTGAGTCCTCGTGAATGTTTTTGCGTCTCCGGAAACGTCCTTACGTCTTCGGGAACGTTCCGACGTCTTCGAGTACGTTTTTTCGTTCTCGAGAATGATCTTACGTCGTTGGGAACGTTCTTACGTCTTCGGGAACGTTCTTCCGTCTTCGGGAATGTTTTTTCGTTCTCGAGAATGATCTTACGTCTTCGGGAACGTTTTTTCGTTCTCAAGAATGATCTTACGTCTTTGGGAACGTTCTTACGTCTTCGGGAACAATTTTGCGTCTTCGGGAACGTTTTTGGGTCCTCGGGAACGTTCTTACGACTTCGGGAACGTTTTTACGTCTTCGGGAACGTTTTCGCCTCCTCCGGACAGTTTTGGCGTCTTCGGGAACCTTTTTGCGTCTTATGGAAAGTTTTCGCGTCCTCGGAAAGGTTTTTGCGTTTTCGGGAACGTTTTTGCGTCTTATGGAAAGATTTCGCGTCCTTGGGAACGTTTTTGCGTCTACGGGAACGTTCTTACGTCTTCGGGAACGTTTTCGCCTCCTCCGGATGGGTTTTGCGACTTCGGGAAAGTTCTTACGTCTTCGGGAACGTTTTTGGGTCTTTGGAAACGTTTTTCCCTCTTCGTGATCGTTTTTGAGTCCTCGTGAACGTTTTTGCGTCTTCAGGAACGTTTTTGCGTCTTCGGGAACGTTTTTTCGTTCTCGAGAATGATCTTACGTCTTTGGGAACGTTCTTACGTCTTCGGGAACGTTCTTCCGTCTTCGGGAACATTTTTTCGTTCTCTAGAATGATCTTACGTCTTCGGGAACGTTTTTTCGTGCTCGTGAATGATCTTACGTCTTTGGGAACGTTTTTGCGTCCTCGGGAACGTTCTTACGAGTTCGGGAACGTTTTTACGTCTTCGGGAACGTTTTCGCCTCCTCCGGAAAGTTTTGGCGTCTTCGGGATCGTTTTTGCGTCTTCGGGAACGTTTTTTCGTTCTCGAGAATGATCTTACGTCTTCGGGAACAATATTGCGTCTTTAGGAACGTTTTTGCGTCCTCAGGAACGTTCTTGCGTCTTCGGGAACGTTTTTACGTCTTCGGGAACGTTTTCGCCTCCTCCGGAAAGTTTTCGCGTCTTCGAGAACGTCCTTAGGTCTTCGGGAACGTTTTTGCGTCTTATGGAAAGTTTTCGCGTCCTCAGGAAAGTTTTTGCGTCTTTGGAAACGTTTTTGCGTCTTTGGAAACGTTTTTGCGTCTTCGTGATCGTTTTGGAGTCCTCGTGAATGTTTTTACGTCTTCGGGAACGTTTTTGCGTCATCGGGTACGTTTTTGCGTCTTCGGGAACGTTTTTGCGTCTTATGGAAAGTTTTCGCGTCCTCGGGAACGTTTTTGCGTCTTTGGAAACGTTTTTGCGTCTTCGGGAACGTTCCGACGTCTTCGAGTACGTTTTTTCGTTCTCGAGAATGATCTTACGTCTTTGGGAACGTTCTTACGTCTTCGGGAACGTTCTTCCTTCTTCGGGAACCTTTTTTCGTTCTCGAGAATGATCTTACGTCTTCGGGAACGTTTTTTCGTTCTCGAGAATGATCTTACGTCTTTGGGAACGTTTTTGCGTCCTCGGGAACGTTCTTACGACTTCGGGAACGTTTTTACGTCTTCGGGAACGTTTTCGCCTCCTCCGGAAAGTTTTGGCGTCTTCGGGAACGTTTTTGCGTCTTATGGAAAGTTTTCGCGTCCTCGGAAAGGTTTTTGCGTCTTCGGGAACGTTTTCGCCTCCTCAGGAATGTTTTGGCGTCTTCGGCAACGTCCTTACGTCTTCTGGAACGTTCCGACCTCTTCGGGAAAGTTTTTTCGTCTTCGGGAACGTTTTTGCGACTGATGGAAAGCTTTCGCGTCCTCGGGAACGTTTTTGCGTCTTTGGAAACGTTTTTGCTTCTTCGTGATCGTTTTTGAGTCCCCGTGAAAATTTTTGCGTCTTCGGGAACCTCTTTACGTCTTCGGGAACGTTCGAACCTCTTCGGGAAAGTTTTTGCCTCTTCGGGAATGTTTATGCGTCTTCTGAAAAGTTTTTGCGTCTTTGGGTACGTTTTCTCCTCCTCGGGAATGTTTTTGCGTCTTCGGGAACGTTCTTACGTCTTCGGGAACAATTTTGGGTCTTCAGGAGAGTTTTTGCCTCTTTTGGTACGTTTTCTCCTCCTCGCGAACGTTTTTGCGTCTTCGGGAATGTTCTTACGTCTTCGGGAACGTTCTTACGTCTTCGGGAACGTTTTTGCGTCTTCGGGAACGTTTTTTCGTTCTCGAGAATAATCTTGCGTCTTTGGGAACGTTCTTACATCTTCGGGAACAATTTTGCGTCTTCGGGATCGTTTTTGCGTCTTCGGGAACGTTTTTTCGTTCTCGAGAATGATCTTACGTCTTTGGGAACAATTTTGCATCTTCGGGAAGGTTTTTGCGTCCTCGGGAACGTTCTTGCGTCTTCGGGAACGTTTTTTTGTTCTCGAGAATAATCTTACGTCTTTGGGAACGTTCTTACATCTTCGGGAACAATTTTGCGTCTTCGGGAACGTTTTTTCGTTCTCGAGAATGATCTTACGTCTTCGGGAACGTTTTTTGCGTCCTCGGGAACGTTCTTACGACTTTGGGAACGTTTTTACGTCTTCGGGAACGTTTTCGCCTCCTCCGGAAAGTTTTGGCGTCTCCGGGAACGTTTTTGCGTCTTATGGAAAGTTTTCGCGTCCTCGGAAAGGTTTTTGCGTCTTCGGGAACGTTTTTACGTCTTCGGGAACGTTTTCGCCTCCTCCGGAAAGTTTTGGCGTCTTTGGGAACGTCCTTAGGTCTGCGGGAACGTTTTTGCGTCTTATGGAAAGTTTTCGCGTCCTCGGGAACGTTTTTGCGTCTTTGGAAACGTTTTTGCGTCTTCGTGATCGTTTTTGAGTCCTCGTGAATGTTTTTGCGTCTCCGGGAACGTCCTTACGTCTTCGGGAACGTTCCGACCTCTTCGGGAAAGTTTTTGCGTCTTCGGGAACGTTTTTGCGACTGATGGAAAGTTTTCGCGTCCTTAGGAACGTTTTTGCGTCTTTGGAAACGTTTTGGCGTCTTCGTGATCGTTTTTGAGTCCCCGTGAAAGTTTTTGCGTCTTTGGGTACGTTTTCTCCTCCTCGGGAACGTGTTTGCGTCTTCGGGAACTTTCTTAGGTCTTCAGGAACAATTTTGCGTCTTCAGGAGAGTTTTTGCGTCTTTGGGTACGTTTTCTCCTCCTCGGGAACGTTTTTGCGTCTTCGGGAACGTTCTTACGTCTTCGGGAACAATTTTGCGTCTTCGGGATCGTTTTTGCGTCTTCGGGAACGTTTTTTCGTTCTCGAGAATGATCTTACGTCTTTGGGAACGTTCTTACGTCTTCGGGAACAATTTTGCATCTTCGGGAAGGTTTTTGCGTCCTCGGGAACGTTCTTGCGTCTTCGGGAACGTTTTTGCGTCTTATGGAAAGTTTTAGCGTCCTCGGGAACGTTTATGCGTCTTTGGAAACGTTTTTGCGTCCTCGTGAATGTTTTTGCGTCTCCGGAAACGTCCTTACGTCTTCGGGAACGTTCCGACGTCTTCGGGAACGTTCTTCCGTCTTCGGGAACGTTTTTTCGTTCTCGAGAATGATCTTACGTCTTCGGGAACGTTCTTACGTCTTCGGGAACGTTTTTGCGTCCTCGGGAACGTTTTCGCCTCCTCCGGAAGGTTTTTACGTCTTCGGGAACGTTTTTGCCTCCTCCGAAAAGTTTTGGCGTCTTCGGGAACGTTCTTACGTCTTCGGGAACGTTCTAACCTCTTCGGGAAAGTTTTTGCCTCTTCGGGAATGTTTATGCGTCTTCTGAAAAGTTTTTGCGTCTTTGGGTACGTTTTCTCCTCCTCGGGAATGTTTTTGCGTCTTCGGGAACGTTCTTACGTCTTCGGGAACAATTTTGGGTCTTCAGGAGAGTTTTTGCCTCTTTTGGTACGTTTTCTCCTCCTCGGGAACGTTTTTGCGTCTTCGGGAATCTTCTTACGTCTTCGGGAACTTTCTTACGTCTTCGGGAACGTTTTTGCGTCTTCGGGAACGTTTTTCCGTTCTCGAGAATAATCTTACGTCTTTGGGAACGTTCTTACATCTTCGGGAACAATTTTGCGTCTTCGGTATCGTTTTTGCGTCTTCGGGAACGTTTTTTCGTTCTCGAGAATGATCTTACGTCTTTGGGAACAATTTTGCATCTTCGGGAAGGTTTTTGCGTCCTCGGGAACGTTCTTGCGTCTTATGGAAAGTGTTCGCGTCTTCAGGAACGTTTTTTTGTTCTCGAGAATAATCTTACGTCTTTGGGAACGTTCTTACATCTTCGGGAACAATTTTGCGTCTTCGGGATCGTTTTTGCGTCTTCGGGAACGTTTTTTCGTTCTCGAGAATGATCTTACGTCTTCGGGAACGTTTTTGCGTCCTCGGGAACGTTCTTACGACTTCGGGAACGTCCTTACGTCTTCGGGAACGTTCCGACCTCTTCGGGAAAGTTTTTGCGTCTTCGGGAACGTTTTTGCGACTGATGGAAAGTTTTCGCGTCCTTAGGAACGTTTTTGCGTCTTTGGAAACGTTTTGGCGTCTTCGTGATCGTTTTTGAGTCCCCGTGAAAGTTTTTGCGTCTTTGGGTACGTTTTCTCCTCCTCGGGAACGTGTTTGCGTCTTCGGGAACGTTCTTAGGTCTTCAGGAACAATTTTGCGTCTTCAGGAGAGTTTTTGCGTCTTTGGGTACGTTTTCTCCTCCTCGGGAACGTTTTTGCGTCTTCGGGAACGTTCTTACGTCTTTGGGAACAATTTTGCGTCTTCGGGATCGTTTTTGCGTCTTCGGGAACGTTTTTTCGTTCTCGAGAATGATCTTACGTCTTTGGGAACGTTCTTACGTCTTCGGGAACAATTTTGCATCTTCGGGAAGGTTTTTGCGTCCTCGGGAACGTTCTTGCGTCTTCGGGAACGTTTTTGCGTCTTATGGAAAGTTTTAGCGTCCTCGGGAACGTTTATGCGTCTTTGGAAACGTTTTTGCGTCCTCGTGAATGTTTTTGCCTCTCCGGAAACGTCCTTACGTCTTCGGGAACGTTCCGACGTCTTCGAGTACGTTTTTTCGTTCTCGAGAATGATCTTACGTCGTTGGGAACGTTCTTACGTCTTCGGGAACGTTCTTCCGTCTTCGGGAACGTTTTTTCGTTCTCGAGAATGATCTTACGTCTTCGGGAACGTTTTTTCGTTCTCGAGAATGATCTTACGTCTTTGGGAACGTTCTTACGTCTTCGGGAACAATTTTGCGTCTTCGGGAACGTTTTTGGGTCCTCGGGAACGTTCTTACGACTTCGGGAACGTTTTTACGTCTTCGGGAACGTTTTCGCCTCCTCCGGACAGTTTTGGCGTCTTCGGGAACCTTTTTGCGTCTTATGGAAAGTTTTCGCGTCCTCGGAAAGGTTTTTGCGTTTTCGGGAACGTTTTTGCGTCTTATGGAAAGATTTCGCGTCCTCGGGAACGTTTTTGCGTCTACGGGAACGTTCTTACGTCTTCGGGAACGTTTTCGCCTCCTCCGGATGGGTTTTGCGACTTCGGGAAAGTTCTTACGTCTTCGGGAACGTTTTTGCGTCTTTGGAAACGTTTTTCCCTCTTCGTGATCGTTTTTGAGTCCTCGTGAACGTTTTTGCGTCTTCAGGAACGTTTTTGCGTCTTCGGGAACGTTTTTTCGTTCTCAAGAATGATCTTACGTCTTTGGGAACGTTCTGACGTCTTCGGGAACAATTTTGCGTCTTCGGGATCGTTTTTGCGTCTTCGGGAACGTTATTTCGTTCTCGAGAATGATCTTACGTCTTTGGGAACGTTCTTATGTCTTCGGGAGCAATTTTGCGTCTTCGGGAACGTTTTTTGCGTCCTCAGGAACGTTCTTGCTTCTTCGGGAACGTTTTTACGTCTTCGGGAACGTTTTCGCCTCCTCCGGAAAGTTTTCGCGTCCTCGGGAATGTTTTTGCGTCTTCGGGAACGTGTTTTCGTTCTCGAGAATGATCTTACGTCTTTGGGAACGTTCTTACGTCTTCGGGAACGTTTTTGCGTCCTCGGGAACGTTTTCGCCTCCTCCGGAAGGTTTTTACGTCTTCGGGAAGGTTTTTGCCTCCTCCGAAAAGTTTTGGCGTCTTCGGGAACGTTCTTACGTCTTCGGGAACGTTTTTGAGTCTTTGTGAACGTTTTTGCGTCTTTGGGAACGTTCTTACGTCTTCGGGAAAGTTTTTGCGTCCTCAGGAACGTTCTTGCGTCTTCGGGAACGTTTTTACGTCTTCGGGAACGTTTTTTCGTCTCCTCGGGAAAGTTTTTGCGTCTTCGGGAACGTTCATACGTCTTCGAAAAAGTTTTTGCGTCTTGGGGAATTTTTTTGCGTCCTCGAGAATTTTTTTGCCACCTCGGGAAAGTTCTTACGTCTTCGGGAATTTTTTTGTGATTTCGGGAATCGTTTTGCGACTTCGGGAAAGTTCTTGCATCTTCGGGACCGTTTTTGGCTCTTTGGGAACGTTCTTGCGTCTTCGGGAACGTTCTTGCGTCTTCGGGAAGGTTTTTGCGTCTTTGGGAACGTTTTTGTGATTTCGGAAACGTTCTTGCTTCTTCGGGAACTTTTTTTCATCTCCTCTGGAATGTTTTTGCCTCTTCGGGAACGTTCTTGCGTCTTCGGAAACGTTCTTACGTCCTCGGGAACCTTTTTGCGTCTTCGGGAACGTTTTTGCGTCTTCGTGAACATTTTTGCGTCTTCGTGATCGTTTTTGCGTCTTCGTGAACATTTTTGCGACTTCGTGATCGTTTTCGTCTCCTCCGGAAAGTTTTGGAGTCCTCGTGAACGTTTTTGAGTCCTCCTTACGTCTTCGGGAACGTTTTTGCGTCTTCGAGAACGTTTTTGCGTCTTCGGGAACGTTCTTACGTCTTCGGGATCGTTTTTGCGTCTTCGGGAACGTGTTTTCGTTCTCGAGAATGATCTTACGTCTTTGGGAACGTTCTTACGTCTTCGGGAACAATTTTGCGTCTTCGGGAACGTTTTTGCGTCCTCGGGAACGTTCTTACGACTTCGGGAACGTTTTTACGTCTTCGGGAACGTTTTCGCCTCCTCCGGAAAGTTTTGGCGTCTTCGGGAACGTTTTTGCGTCTTATGGAAAGTTTTCGCCTCCTCGGAAATGTTTTTGCGTCTTCGGGAACGTTTTTGCCTCTTATGGAAAGATTTCGCGTCCTCGGGAACGTTTTTGCGTCTACGGGAACGTTCTTACGTCTTCGGGAACGTTTTCGCCTCCGCCGGAAGGGTTTTGCGACTTCGGGAAATTTCTTACGTCTTCGGGAACGTTTTTTGCGTCTTTGGAAACGTTTTTCCCTCTTCGTGATCGTTTTTGAGTCCTCGTGAACGTTTTTGCGTCTTCAGGAACGTTTTTGCGTCTTCGGGAAAGTTTTTTCGTTCTCGAGAAAGATCTTACGTCTTTGGGAACGTTCTAACGTCTTCGGGAACAATTTTGCGTCTTCGGGATCGTTTTGGCGTCTTCGGGAACGTTTTTTCGTTCTATAGAATGATCTTACGTCTTTGGGAACGTTCTTTCGTCTTCGGGAACAATTTTGCGTCTTCGGGAACGTTTTTTCGTTCTCGAGAATGATCTTACGTCTTCGGGAACGTTTTTGCGTCCTCGGGAACGTTTTTACGACTTCGGGAACGTTTTTACGTCTTCGGGAACGTTTTCGCCTCCTCCGGAAAGTTTTGGCGTCTCCGGGAACGTTTTTGCGTCTTATGGAAAGTTTTTGCTTCCTCGGAAAGGTTTTTGCGTCTTCGGGATCGTTTTTGCGTCCTCGGGAACGTTCTTGCGACTTCGGGAACGTTTGTACGTCTTCGAGAACGTTTTCGCCTCCTCCGGAAAGTTTTCGCGTCCTCGGGAAGGTTTTTGCGTCTTTGGAAACGTTTTTGCGTCATCGTGATCGTTTTGGAGTCCTCGTGAATGTTTTTGCGTCTCCGGGAACGTCCTTACGTCTTCGGGAACGTTCTTGTGTCTTCGAATACGTTCTTACGTCTTCGGAAACGTTCTTACGTCTTCGGGATCGTTTTTGCGTCTTCGGGAACGTGTTTTCGTTCTCAAGAATGATCTTACGTCTTTGGGAACGTTCTTACGTCTTCGGGAACAATTTCGCGTCTTCGGGAACGTTTTTGCGTCCTCGGGAACGTTTTCGCCTCCTCCGGAAGGTTTTTGCGTCTTCGGGAACGTTTTTGCCTCATCCGAAAAGTTTTGGCGTCTTCGGGAACGTTCTTACGTCTTCGGGAACGTTTTTGCGTCTTATGGAAAGTTTTTGCGTCCTCAGGAACGTTTTTGCGTCTTTGGGAACGTTCTTACGTCTTCGGGAACAATTTTGCGTCTTCGGGAACGTTTTTGCGTCCTCAGGAACGTTCTCGCGTCTTCGGGAACGTTTTTACGTCTTCTGGAACGTTTTCGCCTCCTCCGGAAAGTTTTGGCGTCTTCGGGAACGTCCTTATGTCTTCGGGAACGTTTTTGCGACTGATGGAAAGTTTTCGCGTCCTCGGGAACGTTTTTGCGTCTTTGGAAACGTTTTTGCGTCTTCGTGATCGTTTTTGAGTCCCCGTGAAAATTTTTGCGTCTTCGGGAACCTCTTTACGTCTTCGGGAACGTTCGAACCTCTTCGGGAAAGTTTTTGCCTCTTCGGGAATGTTTATGCGTCTTCTGGAAAGTTTTTGCGTCTTTGGGTACGTTTTCTCCTCCTCGGGAATGTTTTTGCGTCTTCGGGAACGTTCTTACGTCTTCGGGAACAATTTTGGGTCTTCAGGAGAGTTTTTGCGTCTTTTGGTACGTTTTCTCCTCCTCGGGAACGTTTTTGCGTCTTCGGGAATGTTCTTACGTCTTCGGGAACGTTCTTACGTCTTCGGGAACGTTTTTGCGTCTTCGGGAACGTTTTTTCGTTCTCGAGAATAATCTTACGTCTTTGGGAACGTTCTTACATCTTCGGGAACAATTTTGCGTCTTCGGGATCGTTTTTGCGTCTTCGGGAACGTTTTCTCGTTCTCGAGAATGATCTTACGTCTTTGGGAATAATTTTGCATCTTCGGGAAGGTTTTTGCGTCCTCGGGAACGTTCTTGCGTCTTCGGGAACGTTTTTGCGTCTTATGGAAAGTGTTCGCGTCTTCGGGAACGTTTTTGCGTCTTATGGAAAGTGTTCGCGTCTTCGGGAACGTTTTTGCGTCTTCGTGAACGTTTCTGAGTCCTCGTGAATGTTTTTACGTCTCCGGAAACGTCCTTACGTCTTCGGGAACGTTCCGACGTCTTCGAGTACGTTTTTTCGTTCTCGAGAATGATCTTACGTCTTTGGGAAAGTTCTTACGTTTTCGGGAACGTTCTTCCGTCTTCGGGAACGTTTTTTCGTTCTCGAGAATGATCTAACGTCTTCGGGAACGTTTTTGCGTCCTCGGGAACGTTTTTACGACTTCGGGAACGTTTTTGCGTCTTTGGAAACGTTTTTGCGTCTTCCTGATCGTTTTTGAGTCCCCGTGAAAGTTTTTGCGTCTTCGGGAACCTCGTTACGTTTTCGGGAACGTTCCGACCTCTTCGGGAAAGTTTTTGCGTCTTCGTGAATGTTTTTGTGTCTTCTGGAAAGTTTTTGCGTCTTTGGGTACGTTTTCGCCTCCTCGGGAATGCTTTTGCGTCTTCGGGAACGTTCTTACGTCTTCGGGAACAATTTTGCGTCTTCAGGAGAGTTTTTGAGTCTTTGGGTACGTTTTCTCCTCCTCGGGAACGTTTTTGCGTCTTCGGGAACGTTCTTACGTCTTTGGGAACGTTCTTACATCTTCGGGAACAATTTTGCGTCTTCGGGATCGTTTTTGCGTCTTCGGGAACGTTTTTTCGTTCTCGAGAATGATCTTACGTCTTTGGGAACGTTCTTACGTCTTCGGGAACAATTTTGCATCTTCGGGAAGGTTTTTGCGTCCTCGGGAACGTTCTTGCATCTTCGGGAACGTTTTTGCGTCTTATGGAAAGATTTTGCGTCCTCGGGAACGTTTTTGCGTCTTTGGAAACGTTTTTGCGTCTTCGTGATCGTTTTTGAGTCCTCGTGAATGTTTTTGCGTCTCAGGAAACGTCCTTACGTCTTCGGGAACGTTCCGACGTCTTCGAGTACGTTTTTTCGTTCTCGAGAATGATCTTACGTCTTTGGGAACGTTCTTACGTCTTCGGAAACGTTCTTCCGTCTTCGGGAACGTTTTTTCGTTCTCGAGAATGATCTTACGTCTTCGGGAACGTTTTTTCGTTCTCGAGAATGATCTTACGTCTTTGGGAACGTTCTTACGTCTTCGGGAACAATTTTGCGTCTTCGGGAACGTTTTTGCGTCCTCGGGAACGTTCTTACGACTTCGGGAACGTTTTTACGTCTTCGGGAACGTTTTCGCCTCCTCCGGAAAGTTTTGGCGTCTTCGGGAACGTATTTGCGTCTTATGGAAAGTTTTCGCGTCCTCGGAAATGTTTTTGCGTCTTCGGGAACGTTTTTGCCTCTTATGGAAAGATTTCGCGTCCTCGGGAACGTTTTTGCGTCTACGGGAACGTTCTTACGTCTTCGGGAACGTTTTCGCCTCATCCGGAAGGTTTTTGCGACTTCGGGAAATTTCTTACGTCTTCGGAAACGTTTTTCCCTCTTCGTGATCGTTTTTGAGTCCTCGTGAACGTTTTTGCGTCTTTGGGAACGTTCTGACGTCTTCGGGAACAATTTTGCGTCTTCGGGATCGTTTTGGCGTCTTCGGGAACGTTTTTTCGTTCTCGAGAATGATCTTACGTCTTTGGGAACGTTCTTACGTCTTCGGGAACAATTTTGCGTCTTCGGGAACGTTTTTTCGTTCTCGAGAATGATCTTACGTCTTCGGGAACGTTTTTGCGTCCTCGGGAACGTTCTTACGACTTCGGGAACGTTTTTACGTCTTCGGGAACGTTTTCGCCTCCTCCGGAAAGTTTTGGCGTCTTCGGGAACGTCCTTATGTCCTCGGGAACGTTTTTGCGACTGATGGAAAGTTTTCGCTTCCTCGGGAACATTTTTGCGTCTTTGGAAAAGTTTTTGCGTCTTCGTGATCGTTTTTGAGTCCCCGTGAAAATTTTTGCGTCTTCGGGAACCTCTTTACGTCTTCGGGAACGTTCGAACCTCTTCGGGAATGTTTTTGCCTCTTCGGGAATGTTTATGCGTCTTCTAGAAAGTTTTTGTGTCTTTGGGTACGTTTTCTCCTCCTCGGGAATGTTTTTGCGTCTTCGGGAACGTTCTTACGTCTTCGGGAACAATTTTAGGTCTTCAGGAGAGTTTTTGCGTCTTTTGGTACGTTTTTCTTCCTCGGGAACGTTTTTGCGTCTTCGGGAATGTTCTTACGTCTTCGGGAACGTTCTTACGTCTTCGGGAACGTTTTTGCGTCTTCGGGAACGTTTTTTCGTTCTCGAGAATAATCTTACGTCTTTGGGAACGTTCTTACATCTTCGGGAACAATTTTGCGTCTTCGGGATCGTTTTTGCGTCTTCGGGAACGTTTTTGCGTTTTCGTGAACGTTTCTGAGTCCTCGTGAATGTTTTTACGTCTCCGGAAACGTCCTTACGTCTTCGGGAACGTTCCGACGTCTTCGAGTACGTTTTTTCGTTCTCGAGAATGATCTTACGTCTTTGGGAACGTTCTTACTTTTTCGGGAACGTTCTTCCGTCTTCGGGAACGTTTTTTCGTTCTCGAGAATGATCTTACGTCTTCGGGATCGTTTTTGCGGCCTCGGGAACGTTCTTGCGACTTCGGGAACGTTTGTACGTCTTCGGGAACGTTTTCGCCTCCTCCGGAAAGTTTTCGCGTCCTCGGGAAGGTTTTTGCGTCTTCGGGAACGTGTTTTCGTTCTCGAGAATGATCTTACGTCTTTGGGAACGTTCTTACGTCTTCGGGAACAATTTTGCGTCTTCGGGAACGTTTTTGCGTCCTCGGGAACGTTTTCGCCTCCTCCGGAAGGTTTTTACGTCTTCGGGAACGTTTTTGCCTCCTCCGAAAAGTTTTGGCGTCTTCGGGAACGTTCTTACGTCTTCGGGAACGTTCTTACGTCTTCGGGAACGTTTTTGCGTCGTATGGAAAGTTTTCGCGTCCTCGGGAACGTTTTTGAGTCCTTGTGAACGTTTTTGCGTCTTTGGGAACGTTCTTACGTCTTCGGGAAAGTTTTTGCGCCCTCAGGAACGTTCTTGCGTCTTCGGGAACGTTTTTACGTCTTCGGGAACGTTTTCGCCTCCTCTGGAAAGTTTTGGCGTCTTCGGGAACGTCCTTATGTCTTCGGGAACGTTTTTGCGTCTTATGGAAAGTTTTCGCGTCCTCGGGAACGTTTTTGCGTCTTTGGAAACATTTTTGCGTCTTCATGATCGTTTTTGAGTCCCCGTGAAAATTTTTGCGTCTTCGGGAACCTCTTTACGTCTTCGGGAACGTTCTAACCTCTTCGGGAAAGTTTTTGCCTCTTCGGGAATGTTTATGCGTCTTCTGGAAAGTTTTTGCGTCTTTGGGTACGTTTTCTCCTCCTCGGGAATGTTTTTGCGTCTTCGGGAACGTTCTTACGTCTTCGGGAACAATTTTGGGTCTTCAGGAGAGTTTTTGCGTCTTTTGGTACGTTTTCTCCTCCTCAGGAACGTTTTTGCGTCTTCGGGAATGTTCTTACGTCTTCGGGAACGTTCTTACGTCTTCGGGAACGTTTTTGCGTCTTCGGGAACGTTTTTTCGTTCTCGAGAATAATCTTACGTCTTTGGGAACGTTCTTACATCTTCGGGAACAATTTTGCGTCTTCGGGATCGTTTTTGCGTCTTCGGGAAAGTTTTTTCGTTCTCGAGAATGATCTTACGTCTTTGGGAACAATTTTGCATCTTCGGGAAGGTTTTTGCGTCCTCGGGAACGTTCTTGCGTCTTCGGGAACGTTTTTGCGTCTTATGGAAAGTGTTCGCGTCTTCGGGAACGTTTTTGCGTCTTATGGAAAGTGTTCGCGTCTTCGGGAACGTTTTTGCGTCTTCGTGAACGTTTCTGAGTCCTCGTGAATGTTTTTACGTCTCCGGAAACGTCCTTACGTCTTCGGGAACGTTCCGACGTCTTCGAGTACGTTTTTTCGTTCTCGAGAATGATCTTACGTCTTTGGGAACGTTCTTACTTTTTCGGGAACGTTCTTCCGTCTTCGGGAACGTTTTTTCGTTCTCGAGAATGATCTTACGTCTTCGGGATCGTTTTTGCGGCCTCGGGAACGTTCTTGCGACTTCGGGAACGTTTGTACGTCTTCGGGAACGTTTTCGCCTCCTCCGGAAAGTTTTCGCGTCCTCGGGAAGGTTTTTGCGTCTTCGGGAACGTGTTTTCGTTCTCGAGAATGATCTTACGTCTTTGGGAACGTTCTTACGTCTTCGGGAACAATTTTGCGTCTTCGGGAACGTTTTTGTGTCCTCGGGAACGTTCTTACGACTTCGGGAACGTTTTTACGTCTTCGGGAACGTTTTTGCCTCCTCCGGACAGTTTTGGCGTCTTCGGGAACCTTTTTGCGTCTTATGGAAAGTTTTCGCGTCCTCGGAAAGGTTTTGGCGTCTTCGGGAACGTTTTTGCGTCTTATGGAAAGTTTTCGCGTCCTCGGAAATGTTTTTGCGTCTTCGGGAACGTTCTTACGTCTTCGGGAACAATTTTGCGTCTTCAGGAGAGTTTTTGAGTCTTTGGGTACGTTTTCTCCTCCTCGGGAACGTTTTTGCGTCTTCGGGAACGTTCTTACGTCTTTGGGAACGTTCTTACATCTTCGGGAACAATTTTGCGTCTTCGGGATCGTTTTTGCGTCTTCGGGAACGTTTTTTCGTTCTCGAGAATGATCTTACGTCTTTGGGAACGTTCTTACGTCTTCGGGAACAATTTTGCATCTTCGGGAAGGTTTTTGCGTCCTCGGGAACGTTCTTGCATCTTCGGGAACGTTTTTGCGTCTTATGGAAAGATTTTGCGTCCTCGGGAACGTTTTTGCGTCTTTGGAAACGTTTTTGCGTCTTCGTGATCGTTTTTGAGTCCTCGTGAATGTTTTTGCGTCTCAGGAAACGTCCTTACGTCTTCGGGAACGTTCCGACGTCTTCGAGTACGTTTTTTCGTTCTCGAGAATGATCTTACGTCTTTGGGAACGTTCTTACGTCTTCGGAAACGTTCTTCCGTCTTCGGGAACGTTTTTTCGTTCTCGAGAATGATCTTACGTCTTCGGGAACGTTTTTTCGTTCTCGAGAATGATCTTACGTCTTTGGGAACGTTCTTACGTCTTCGGGAACAATTTTGCGTCTTCGGGAACGTTTTTGCGTCCTCGGGAACGTTCTTACGACTTCGGGAACGTTTTTACGTCTTCGGGAACGTTTTCGCCTCCTCCGGAAAGTTTTGGCGTCTTCGGGAACGTTTTTGCGTCTTATGGAAAGTTTTCGCGTCCTCGGAAATGTTTTTGCGTCTTCGGGAACGTTTTTGCCTCTTATGGAAAGATTTCGCGTCCTCGGGAACGTTTTTGCGTCTACGGGAACGTTCTTACGTCTTCGGGAACGTTTTCGCCTCATCCGGAAGGTTTTTGCGACTTCGGGAAATTTCTTACGTCTTCGGAAACGTTTTTCCCTCTTCGTGATCGTTTTTGAGTCCTCGTGAACGTTTTTGCGTCTTTGGGAACGTTCTGACGTCTTCGGGAACAATTTTGCGTCTTCGGGATCGTTTTGGCGTCTTCGGGAACGTTTTTTCGTTCTCGAGAATGATCTTACGTCTTTGGGAACGTTCTTACGTCTTCGGGAACAATTTTGCGTCTTCGGGAACGTTTTTTCGTTCTCGAGAATGATCTTACGTCTTCGGGAACGTTTTTGCGTCCTCGGGAACGTTCTTACGACTTCGGGAACGTTTTTACGTCTTCGGGAACGTTTTCGCCTCCTCCGGAAAGTTTTGGCGTCTTCGGGAACGTCCTTATGTCCTCGGGAACGTTTTTGCGACTGATGGAAAGTTTTCGCTTCCTCGGGAACGTTTTTGCGTCTTTGGAAAAGTTTTTGCGTCTTCGTGATCGTTTTTGAGTCCCCGTGAAAATTTTTGCGTCTTCGGGAACCTCTTTACGTCTTCGGGAACGTTCGAACCTCTTCGGGAATGTTTTTGCCTCTTCGGGAATGTTTATGCGTCTTCTAGAAAGTTTTTGTGTCTTTGGGTACGTTTTCTCCTCCTCGGGAATGTTTTTGCGTCTTCGGGAACGTTCTTACGTCTTCGGGAACAATTTTAGGTCTTCAGGAGAGTTTTTGCGTCTTTTGGTACGTTTTTCTTCCTCGGGAACGTTTTTGCGTCTTCGGGAATGTTCTTACGTCTTCGGGAACGTTCTTACGTCTTCGGGAACGTTTTTGCGTCTTCGGGAACGTTTTTTCGTTCTCGAGAATAATCTTACGTCTTTGGGAACGTTCTTACATCTTCGGGAACAATTTTGCGTCTTCGGGATCGTTTTTGCGTCTTCGGGAACGTTTTTGCGTCTTCGTGAACGTTTCTGAGTCCTCGTGAATGTTTTTACGTCTCCGGAAACGTCCTTACGTCTTCGGGAACGTTCCGACGTCTTCGAGTACGTTTTTTCGTTCTCGAGAATGATCTTACGTCTTTGGGAACGTTCTTACTTTTTCGGGAACGTTCTTCCGTCTTCGGGAACGTTTTTTCGTTCTCGAGAATGATCTTACGTCTTCGGGATCGTTTTTGCGGCCTCGGGAACGTTCTTGCGACTTCGGGAACGTTTGTACGTCTTCGGGAACGTTTTCGCCTCCTCCGGAAAGTTTTCGCGTCCTCGGGAAGGTTTTTGCGTCTTCGGGAACGTGTTTTCGTTCTCGAGAATGATCTTACGTCTTTGGGAACGTTCTTACGTCTTCGGGAACAATTTTGCGTCTTCGGGAACGTTTTTGCGTCCTCGGGAACGTTTTCGCCTCCTCCGGAAGGTTTTTACGTCTTCGGGAACGTTTTTGCCTCCTCCGAAAAGTTTTGGCGTCTTCGGGAACGTTCTTACGTCTTCGGGAACGTTCTTACGTCTTCGGGAACGTTTTTGCGTCGTATGGAAAGTTTTCGCGTCCTCGGGAACGTTTTTGAGTCCTTGTGAACGTTTTTGCGTCTTTGGGAACGTTCTTACGTCTTCGGGAAAGTTTTTGCGCCCTCAGGAACGTTCTTGCGTCTTCGGGAACGTTTTTACGTCTTCGGGAACGTTTTCGCCTCCTCTGGAAAGTTTTGGCGTCTTCGGGAACGTCCTTATGTCTTCGGGAACGTTTTTGCGTCTTATGGAAAGTTTTCGCGTCCTCGGGAACGTTTTTGCGTCTTTGGAAACATTTTTGCGTCTTCATGATCGTTTTTGAGTCCCCGTGAAAATTTTTGCGTCTTCGGGAACCTCTTTACGTCTTCGGGAACGTTCTAACCTCTTCGGGAAAGTTTTTGCCTCTTCGGGAATGTTTATGCGTCTTCTGGAAAGTTTTTGCGTCTTTGGGTACGTTTTCTCCTCCTCGGGAATGTTTTTGCGTCTTCGGGAACGTTCTTACGTCTTCGGGAACAATTTTGGGTCTTCAGGAGAGTTTTTGCGTCTTTTGGTACGTTTTCTCCTCCTCAGGAACGTTTTTGCGTCTTCGGGAATGTTCTTACGTCTTCGGGAACGTTCTTACGTCTTCGGGAACGTTTTTGCGTCTTCGGGAACGTTTTTTCGTTCTCGAGAATAATCTTACGTCTTTGGGAACGTTCTTACATCTTCGGGAACAATTTTGCGTCTTCGGGATCGTTTTTGCGTCTTCGGGAAAGTTTTTTCGTTCTCGAGAATGATCTTACGTCTTTGGGAACAATTTTGCATCTTCGGGAAGGTTTTTGCGTCCTCGGGAACGTTCTTGCGTCTTCGGGAACGTTTTTGCGTCTTATGGAAAGTGTTCGCGTCTTCGGGAACGTTTTTGCGTCTTATGGAAAGTGTTCGCGTCTTCGGGAACGTTTTTGCGTCTTCGTGAACGTTTCTGAGTCCTCGTGAATGTTTTTACGTCTCCGGAAACGTCCTTACGTCTTCGGGAACGTTCCGACGTCTTCGAGTACGTTTTTTCGTTCTCGAGAATGATCTTACGTCTTTGGAAACGTTCTTACTTTTTCGGGAACGTTCTTCCGTCTTCGGGAAAGTTTTTTCGTTCTCGAGAATGATCTTACGTTTTCGGGATCGTTTTTGCGGCCTCGGGAACGTTCTTGCGACTTCGGGAACGTTTGTACGTCTTCGGGAACGTTTTCGCCTCCTCCGGAAAGTTTTCGCGTCCTCGGGAAGGTATTTGCGTCTTCGGGAACGTGTTTTCGTTCTCGAGAATGATCTTACGTCTTTGGGAACGTTCTTACGTCTTCGGGAACGTTCCGACGTCTTCGAGTACGTTTTTTCGTTCTCGAGAATGATCTTACGTCTTTGGGAACGTTCTTACGTCTTCGGGAACGTTCTTCCGTCTTCGGGAACGTTTTTTCGTTCTCGAGAATGATCTTACGTCTTCGGGAACGTTTTTTCGTTCTCGAGAATGATCTTACGTCTTTGGGAACGTTCTTACGTCTTCGGGAACAATTTTGCGTCTTCGGGAACGTTTTTGCGTCCTCGGGAACGTTCTTACGACTTCGGGAACGTTTTTACGTCTTCGGGAACGTTTTCGCCTCCTCCGGAAAGTTTTGGCGTCTTCGGGAACGTTTTTGCGTCTTATGGAAAGTTTTCGCGTCCTCGGAAATGTTTTTGCGTCTTCGGGAATGTTTTTGCCTCTTATGGAAAGATTTCGCGTCCTCGGGAACG
Organism: Octopus bimaculoides; assembly: GCF_046866305.1. NCBI lineage: Eukaryota > Metazoa > Mollusca > Cephalopoda > Octopoda > Octopodidae > Octopus > Octopus bimaculoides. The sequence continues at coordinate 4,091,126 of NC_142953.1, forward strand.
TTTTTGCGTCTACGGGAACGTTCTTACGTCTTCGGGAACGTTTTCGCCTCTTCCGGAAGGGTTTTGCGACTTCGGGAAATTTCTTACGTCTTCGGGAACGTTTTTTGCGTCTTTGGAAACGTTTTTCCCTCTTCGTGATCGTTTTTGAGTCCTCGTGAACGTTTTTGCGTCTTTGGGAACGTTCTGACGTCTTCGGGAACAATTTTGCGTCTTCGGGATCGTTTTGGCGTCTTCGGGAACGTTTTCTCGTTCTCGAGAATGATCTTACGTCTTCGGGAACATTCTTCCGTCTTCGGGAACGTTTTTTCGTTCTCGAGAATGATCTTACGTCTTCGGGAACGTTTTTGCGTCCTCGGGAACGTTCTTACGACTTCGGGAACGTTTTTGCGTCTTTGGAAACGTTTTTGCGTCTTCGTGATCGTTTTTGAGTCCCCGTGAAAGTTTTTGCGTCTTCGGGAACCTCGTTACGTCTTCGGGAACGTTCCGACCTCTTCGGGAAAGTTTTTGCGTCTTCGTGAATGTTTTTGTGTCTTCTGGAAAGTTTTTGCGTCTTTGGGAACGTTCTGACGTCTTCGGGAACAATTTTGCGTCTTCGGGAACGTTTTTTCGTTCTCGAGAATGATCTTACGTCTTCGGGAACGTTCTTCCGTCTTCGGGAACGTTTTTTCGTTCTCGAGAATGATCTTACGTCTTCGGGAACGTTTTTGCGTCCTCGGGAACGTTCTTACGACTTCGGGAACGTTTTTGCGTCTTTGGAAACGTTTTTGCGTCTTCGTGATCGTTTTTGAGTCCCCGTGAAAGTTTTTGCGTCTTCGGGAACCTCGTTACGTCTTCGGGAACGTTCCGACCTCTTCGGGAAAGTTTTTGCGTCTTCGTGAATGTTTTTGTGTCTTCTGGAAAGTTTTTGCGTCTTTGGGTACGTTTTCTCCTCCTCGGGAATGCTTTTGCGTCTTCGGGAACGTTCTTACGTCTTCGGGAACAATTTTGCGTCTTCAGGAGAGTTTTTGAGTCTTTGGGTACGTTTTCTCCTCCTCGGGAACGTTTTTGCGTCCTCGGGAACGTTCTTACGTCTTTGGGAACGTTCTTACATCTTCGGGAACAATTTTGCGTCTTCGGAATCGTTTTTGCTTCTTCGGGAACGTTTTTTCGTTCTCGAGAATGATCTTACGTCTTTGGGAACGTTCTTACGTCTTCGGGAACAATTTTGCATCTTCGGGAAAGTTTTTGCGTCTTCGGGAACGTTCTTACGTCTTCGGGAACGTTCTTACGTCTTCGGGAACAATTTTGCATCTTCGGGAAGGTTTTTGCGTCCTCGGGAACGTTCTTGCATCTTCGGGAACGTTTTTGCGTCTTATGGAAAGATTTTGCGTCCTCGGGAACGTTTTTGCATCTTCGTGATCGTTTTTGAGTCCTCGTGAATGTTTTTGCGTCTCAGGAAACGTCCTTACGTCTTCGGGAACGTTCCGACGTCTTCGAGTACGTTTTTTCGTTCTCGAGAATGATCTTACGTCTTTGGGAACGTTCTTACGTCTTCGGGAACGTTCTTCCGCCTTCGGGAACGTTTTTTCGTTCTCGAGAATGATCGTACGTCTTCGGGAACGTTTTTTTCGTTCTCGAAAATGATCTTACGTCTTTGGGAACGTTCTTACGTCTTCGGGAACAATTTTGCGTCTTCGGGAACGTTTTTGCGTCCTCGGGAACGTTCTTACGACTTCGGGAACGTTTTTACGTCTTCGGGAACGTTTTCGCCTCCTCCGGAAAGTTTTGGAGTCTTCGGGAACGTTTTTGCGTCTTATGGAAAGTTTTCGCGTCCTCGGAAATGTTTTTGCGTCTTCGGGAACGTTTTTGCCTCTTATGGAAATATTTCGCGTACTCGGGAACGTTTTTGCGTCTACGGGAACGTTTTTGCGTCTACGGGAACGTTCTTACGTCTTCGGGAACGTTTTCGCCTCCTCCGGAAGGGTTTTGCGACTTCGTGAAATTTCTTACGTCTTCGGGAACGTTTTTTGCGTCTTTGGAAACGTTTTTCCCTCTTCGTGATCGTTTTTGAGTCCTCGTGAACGTATTTGCGTCTTCAGGAACGTTTTTGCGTCTTCGGGAAAGTTTTTTCGTTCTCGAGAATGATCTTACGTCTTTGGGAACGTTCTTACGTCTTCGGGAACAATTTTGCGTCTTCAGGAACGTTTTTGCGTCCTCAGGAACGTTCTTGCATCTACGGGAACGTTTTTACGTCTTCGGGAACGTTTTCGCCTCCACCGGAAAGTTTTGGCGTCTTCGGGAAGGTTCTTACGTCTTCGGGAACGTTCCGACGTCTTCGGGAAAGTTTTTGCGTCTTCGGGAACGTTTTTGAGTCCTCGTGAATATTTTTGCGTCTCCGGGAACGTTCTTACGTCTTCGGGAACGTTTTTGCGACTGATGGAAAGTTTTCGCGTCCTCGGGAACGTTTTTGCGTCTTTGGAAACGTTTTTGCGTCTTCGTGATCGTTTTTGAGTCCCCGTGAAAGTTTTTGCGTCTTCGGGAACCTCTTTACGTCTTCGGGAACGTTCTGACCTCTTCGGGAAAGTTTTTGCGTCTTCGGGAATGTTTTTGCGTCTTCTGGAAAGTTTTTGCGTCTTTGGGTACGTTTTTTCCTCCTCGGAAATGTTTTTGCGTCTTCGGGAACGTTCTTACGTCTTCGGGAACAATTTTGCGTCTTCAGGAGAGTTTTTGCGTCTTCGGGAACGTTTTTTTGTTCTCGAGAATGATCTTACGTCTTTGGGAACGTTTTTGCGTCCTCGGGTACGTTCTTACGACTTCGGGAACGTTTTTACGTCTTCGGGAACGTTTTCGCCTTCTCCGGAAAGTTTTGGCGTCTTCGGGAACGTTTTTGCGTCTTATGGAAAGTTTTAGCATCCTCGGAAAGGTTTTTGCGTCTTCGGGAACGTTTTTTCGTTCTCGAGAATGATCTTACGTCTTTGGGAACGTTCTTACGTCTTCGGGAACAATTTTGCGTCTTCGGGAACGTTTTTGTGTCCTCGGGAACGTTCTTACGACTTCGGGAACGTTTTTACGTCTTCGGGAACGTTTTTGCCTCCTCCGGACAGTTTTGGCGTCTTCGGGAACCTTTTTGCGTCTTATGGAAAGTTTTCGCGTCCTCGGAAAGGTTTTGGCGTCTTCGGGAACGTTTTTGCGTCTTATGGAAAGTTTTCGCGTCCTCGGAAATGTTTTTGCGTCTTCGGGAACGTTCTTACGTCTTCGGGAACAATTTTGCGTCTTCAGGAGAGTTTTTGAGTCTTTGGGTACGTTTTCTCCTCCTCGGGAACGTTTTTGCGTCTTCGGGAACGTTCTTACGTCTTTGGGAACGTTCTTACATCTTCGGGAACAATTTTGCGTCTTCGGGATCGTTTTTGCGTCTTCGGGAACGTTTTTTCGTTCTCGAGAATGATCTTACGTCTTTGGGAACGTTCTTACGTCTTCGGGAACAATTTTGCATCTTCGGGAAGGTTTTTGCGTCCTCGGGAACGTTCTTGCATCTTCGGGAACGTTTTTGCGTCTTATGGAAAGATTTTGCGTCCTCGGGAACGTTTTTGCGTCTTTGGAAACGTTTTTGCGTCTTCGTGATCGTTTTTGAGTCCTCGTGAATGTTTTTGCGTCTCAGGAAACGTCCTTACGTCTTCGGGAACGTTCCGACGTCTTCGAGTACGTTTTTTCGTTCTCGAGAATGATCTTACGTCTTTGGGAACGTTCTTACGTCTTCGGAAACGTTCTTCCGTCTTCGGGAACGTTTTTTCGTTCTCGAGAATGATCTTACGTCTTCGGGAACGTTTTTTCGTTCTCGAGAATGATCTTACGTCTTTGGGAACGTTCTTACGTCTTCGGGAACAATTTTGCGTCTTCGGGAACGTTTTTGCGTCCTCGGGAACGTTCTTACGACTTCGGGAACGTTTTTACGTCTTCGGGAACGTTTTCGCCTCCTCCGGAAAGTTTTGGCGTCTTCGGGAACGTTTTTGCGTCTTATGGAAAGTTTTCGCGTCCTCGGAAATGTTTTTGCGTCTTCGGGAACGTTTTTGCCTCTTATGGAAAGATTTCGCGTCCTCGGGAACGTTTTTGCGTCTACGGGAACGTTCTTACGTCTTCGGGAACGTTTTCGCCTCATCCGGAAGGTTTTTGCGACTTCGGGAAATTTCTTACGTCTTCGGAAACGTTTTTCCCTCTTCGTGATCGTTTTTGAGTCCTCGTGAACGTTTTTGCGTCTTTGGGAACGTTCTGACGTCTTCGGGAACAATTTTGCGTCTTCGGGATCGTTTTGGCGTCTTCGGGAACGTTTTTTCGTTCTCGAGAATGATCTTACGTCTTTGGGAACGTTCTTACGTCTTCGGGAACAATTTTGCGTCTTCGGGAACGTTTTTTCGTTCTCGAGAATGATCTTACGTCTTCGGGAACGTTTTTGCGTCCTCGGGAACGTTCTTACGACTTCGGGAACGTTTTTACGTCTTCGGGAACGTTTTCGCCTCCTCCGGAAAGTTTTGGCGTCTTCGGGAACGTCCTTATGTCCTCGGGAACGTTTTTGCGACTGATGGAAAGTTTTCGCTTCCTCGGGAACGTTTTTGCGTCTTTGGAAAAGTTTTTGCGTCTTCGTGATCGTTTTTGAGTCCCCGTGAAAATTTTTGCGTCTTCGGGAACCTCTTTACGTCTTCGGGAACGTTCGAACCTCTTCGGGAATGTTTTTGCCTCTTCGGGAATGTTTATGCGTCTTCTAGAAAGTTTTTGTGTCTTTGGGTACGTTTTCTCCTCCTCGGGAATGTTTTTGCGTCTTCGGGAACGTTCTTACGTCTTCGGGAACAATTTTAGGTCTTCAGGAGAGTTTTTGCGTCTTTTGGTACGTTTTTCTTCCTCGGGAACGTTTTTGCGTCTTCGGGAATGTTCTTACGTCTTCGGGAACGTTCTTACGTCTTCGGGAACGTTTTTGCGTCTTCGGGAACGTTTTTTCGTTCTCGAGAATAATCTTACGTCTTTGGGAACGTTCTTACATCTTCGGGAACAATTTTGCGTCTTCGGGATCGTTTTTGCGTCTTCGGGAACGTTTTTGCGTCTTCGTGAACGTTTCTGAGTCCTCGTGAATGTTTTTACGTCTCCGGAAACGTCCTTACGTCTTCGGGAACGTTCCGACGTCTTCGAGTACGTTTTTTCGTTCTCGAGAATGATCTTACGTCTTTGGGAACGTTCTTACTTTTTCGGGAACGTTCTTCCGTCTTCGGGAACGTTTTTTCGTTCTCGAGAATGATCTTACGTCTTCGGGATCGTTTTTGCGGCCTCGGGAACGTTCTTGCGACTTCGGGAACGTTTGTACGTCTTCGGGAACGTTTTCGCCTCCTCCGGAAAGTTTTCGCGTCCTCGGGAAGGTTTTTGCGTCTTCGGGAACGTGTTTTCGTTCTCGAGAATGATCTTACGTCTTTGGGAACGTTCTTACGTCTTCGGGAACAATTTTGCGTCTTCGGGAACGTTTTTGCGTCCTCGGGAACGTTTTCGCCTCCTCCGGAAGGTTTTTACGTCTTCGGGAACGTTTTTGCCTCCTCCGAAAAGTTTTGGCGTCTTCGGGAACGTTCTTACGTCTTCGGGAACGTTCTTACGTCTTCGGGAACGTTTTTGCGTCGTATGGAAAGTTTTCGCGTCCTCGGGAACGTTTTTGAGTCCTTGTGAACGTTTTTGCGTCTTTGGGAACGTTCTTACGTCTTCGGGAAAGTTTTTGCGCCCTCAGGAACGTTCTTGCGTCTTCGGGAACGTTTTTACGTCTTCGGGAACGTTTTCGCCTCCTCTGGAAAGTTTTGGCGTCTTCGGGAACGTCCTTATGTCTTCGGGAACGTTTTTGCGTCTTATGGAAAGTTTTCGCGTCCTCGGGAACGTTTTTGCGTCTTTGGAAACATTTTTGCGTCTTCATGATCGTTTTTGAGTCCCCGTGAAAATTTTTGCGTCTTCGGGAACCTCTTTACGTCTTCGGGAACGTTCTAACCTCTTCGGGAAAGTTTTTGCCTCTTCGGGAATGTTTATGCGTCTTCTGGAAAGTTTTTGCGTCTTTGGGTACGTTTTCTCCTCCTCGGGAATGTTTTTGCGTCTTCGGGAACGTTCTTACGTCTTCGGGAACAATTTTGGGTCTTCAGGAGAGTTTTTGCGTCTTTTGGTACGTTTTCTCCTCCTCAGGAACGTTTTTGCGTCTTCGGGAATGTTCTTACGTCTTCGGGAACGTTCTTACGTCTTCGGGAACGTTTTTGCGTCTTCGGGAACGTTTTTTCGTTCTCGAGAATAATCTTACGTCTTTGGGAACGTTCTTACATCTTCGGGAACAATTTTGCGTCTTCGGGATCGTTTTTGCGTCTTCGGGAAAGTTTTTTCGTTCTCGAGAATGATCTTACGTCTTTGGGAACAATTTTGCATCTTCGGGAAGGTTTTTGCGTCCTCGGGAACGTTCTTGCGTCTTCGGGAACGTTTTTGCGTCTTATGGAAAGTGTTCGCGTCTTCGGGAACGTTTTTGCGTCTTATGGAAAGTGTTCGCGTCTTCGGGAACGTTTTTGCGTCTTCGTGAACGTTTCTGAGTCCTCGTGAATGTTTTTACGTCTCCGGAAACGTCCTTACGTCTTCGGAAACGTTCCGACGTCTTCGAGTACGTTTTTTCGTTCTCGAGAATGATCTTACGTCTTTGGAAACGTTCTTACTTTTTCGGGAACGTTCTTCCGTCTTCGGGAACGTTTTTTCGTTCTCGAGAATGATCTTACGTCTTCGGGATCGTTTTTGCGGCCTCGGGAACGTTCTTGCGACTTCGGGAACGTTTGTACGTCTTCGGGAACGTTTTCGCCTCCTCCGGAAAGTTTTCGCGTCCTCGGGAAGGTATTTGCGTCTTCGGGAACGTGTTTTCGTTCTCGAGAATGATCTTACGTCTTTGGGAACGTTCTTACGTCTTCGGGAACGTTCCGACGTCTTCGAGAACGTTTTTTCGTTCTCGAGAATGATCTTACGTCTTTGGGAACGTTCTTACGTCTTCGGGAACGTTCTTCCGTCTTCGGGAACGTTTTTTCGTTCTCGAGAATGATCTTACGTCTTCGGGAACGTTTTTTCGTTCTCGAGAATGATCTTACGTCTTTGGGAACGTTCTTACGTCTTCGGGAACAATTTTGCGTCTTCGGGAACGTTTTTGCGTCCTCGGGAACGTTCTTACGACTTCGGGAACGTTTTTACGTCTTCGGGAACGTTTTCGCCTCCTCCGGAAAGTTTTGGCGTCTTCGGGAACGTTTTTGCGTCTTATGGAAAGTTTTCGCGTCCTCGGAAATGTTTTTGCGTCTTCGGGAATGTTTTTGCCTCTTATGGAAAGATTTCGCGTCCTCGGGAACGTTTTTGCGTCTACGGGAACGTTCTTACGTCTTCGGGAACGTTTTCGCCTCTTCCGGAAGGGTTTTGCGACTTCGGGAAATTTCTTACGTCTTCGGGAACGTTTTTTGCGTCTTTGGAAACGTTTTTCCCTCTTCGTGATCGTTTTTGAGTCCTCGTGAACGTTTTTGCGTCTTTGGGAACGTTCTGACGTCTTCGGGAACAATTTTGCGTCTTCGGGATCGTTTTGGCGTCTTCGGGAACGTTTTCTCGTTCTCGAGAATGATCTTACGTCTTCGGGAACATTCTTCCGTCTTCGGGAACGTTTTTTCGTTCTCGAGAATGATCTTACGTCTTCGGGAACGTTTTTGCGTCCTCGGGAACGTTCTTACGACTTCGGGAACGTTTTTGCGTCTTTGGAAACGTTTTTGCGTCTTCGTGATCGTTTTTGAGTCCCCGTGAAAGTTTTTGCGTCTTCGGGAACCTCGTTACGTCTTCGGGAACGTTCCGACCTCTTCGAGAAAGTTTTTGCGTCTTCGTGAATGTTTTTGTGTCTTCTGGAAAGTTTTTGCGTCTTTGGGAACGTTCTGACGTCTTCGGGAACAATTTTGCGTCTTCGGGAACGTTTTTTCGTTCTCGAGAATGATCTTACGTCTTCGGGAACGTTCTTCCGTCTTCGGGAACGTTTTTTCGTTCTCGAGAATGATCTTACGTCTTCGGGAACGTTTTTGCGTCCTCGGGAACGTTCTTACGACTTCGGGAACGTTTTTGCGTCTTTGGAAACGTTTTTGCGTCTTCGTGATCGTTTTTGAGTCCCCGTGAAAGTTTTTGCATCTTCGGGAACCTCGTTACGTCTTCGGGAACGTTCCGACCTCTTCGGGAAAGTTTTTGCGTCTTCGTGAATGTTTTTGTGTCTTCTGGAAAGTTTTTGCGTCTTTGGGTACGTTTTCTCCTCCTCGGGAATGCTTTTGCGTCTTCGGGAACGTTCTTACGTCTTCGGGAACAATTTTGCGTCTTCAGGAGAGTTTTTGAGTCTTTGGGTACGTTTTCTCCTCCTCGGGAACGTTTTTGCGTCTTCGGGAACGTTCTTACATCTTTGGGAACGTTCTTACATCTTCGGGAACAATTTTGCGTCTTCGGAATCGTTTTTGCGTCTTCGGGAACGTTTTTTCGTTCTCGAGAATGATCTTACGTCTTTGGGAACGTTCTTACGTCTTCGGGAACAATTTTGCATCTTCGGGAAAGTTTTTGCGTCTTCGGGAACGTTCTTACGTCTTCGGGAACGTTCTTACGTCTTCGGGAACAATTTTGCATCTTCGGGAAGGTTTTTGCGTCCTCGGGAACGTTCTTGCATCTTCGGGAACGTTTTTGCGTCTTATGGAAAGATTTTGCGTCCTCGGGAACGTTTTTGCATCTTCGTGATCGTTTTTGAGTCCTCGTGAATGTTTTTGCGTCTCAGGAAACGTCCTTACGTCTTCGGGAACGTTCCGACGTCTTCGAGTACGTTTTTTCGTTCTCGAGAATGATCTTACGTCTTTGGGAACGTTCTTACGTCTTCGGGAACGTTCTTCCGCCTTCGGGAACGTTTTTTCGTTCTCGAGAATGATCGTACGTCTTCGGGAACGTTTTTTTCGTTCTCGAAAATGATCTTACGTCTTTGGGAACGTTCTTACGTCTTCGGGAACAATTTTGCGTCTTCGGGAACGTTTTTGCGTCCTCGGGAACGTTCTTACGACTTCGGGAACGTTTTTACGTCTTCGGGAACGTTTTCGCCTCCTCCGGAAAGTTTTGGAGTCTTCGGGAACGTTTTTGCGTCTTATGGAAAGTTTTCGCGTCCTCGGAAATGTTTTTGCGTCTTCGGGAACGTTTTTGCCTCTTATGGAAATATTTCGCGTACTCGGGAACGTTTTTGCGTCTACGGGAACGTTCTTACGTCTTCGGGAACGTTTTCGCCTCCTCCGGAAGGGTTTTGCGACTTCGTGAAATTTCTTACGTCTTTGGGAACGTTTTTTGCGTCTTTGGAAACGTTTTTCCCTCTTCGTGATCGTTTTTGAGTCCTCGTGAACGTATTTGCGTCTTCAGGAACGTTTTTGCGTCTTCGGGAAAGTTTTTTCGTTCTCGAGAATGATCTTACGTCTTTGGGAACGTTCTTACGTCTTCGGGAACAATTTTGCGTCTTCAGGAACGTTTTTGCGTCCTCAGGAACGTTCTTGCATCTACGGGAACGTTTTTACGTCTTCGGGAACGTTTTCGCCTCCACCGGAAAGTTTTGGCGTCTTCGGGAAGGTTCTTACGTCTTCGGGAACGTTCCGACGTCTTCGGGAAAGTTTTTGCGTCTTCGGGAACGTTTTTGAGTCCTCGTGAATATTTTTGCGTCTCCGGGAACGTTCTTACGTCTTCGGGAACGTTTTTGCGACTGATAGAAAGTTTTCGCGTCCTCGGGAACGTTTTTGCGTCTTCGTGATCGCTTTTGAGTCCCCGTGAAAGTTTTTGCGTCTTCGGGAACCTCTTTACGTCTTCGGGAACGTTCTGACCTCTTCGGGAAAGTTTTTGCGTCTTCGGGAATGTTCTTGCGTCTTCTGGAAAGTTTTTGCGTCTTTGGGTACGTTTTTTCCTCCTCGGAAATGTTTTTGCGTCTTCGGGAACGTTCTTACGTCTTTGGGAACAATTTTGCGTCTTCAGGAGAGTTTTTGCGTCTTCGGGAACGTTTTTTTGTTCTCGAGAATGATCTTACGTCTTTGGGAACGTTTTTGCGTCCTCGGGAACGTTCTTACGACTTCGGGAACGTTTTTACGTCTTCGGGAACGTTTTCGCCTTCTCCGGAAAGTTTTGGCGTCTTCGGGAACGTTTTTGCGTCTTATGGAAAGTTTTAGCATCCTCGGAAAGGTTTTTGCGTCTTCGGGAACGTTTTTTCGTTCTCGAGAATGATCTTACGTCTTTGGGAACGTTCTTACGTCTTCGGGAACAATTTTGCGTCTTCGGGAACGTTTTTGTGTCCTCGGGAACGTTCTTACGACTTCGGGAACGTTTTTACGTCTTCGGGAACGTTTTTGCCTCCTCCGGACAGTTTTGGCGTCTTCGGCAACCTTTTTGCGTCTTATGGAAAGTTTTCGCGTCCTCGGAAAGGTTTTTGCGTTTTCGGGAAGGTTCTTACGTCTTCGGGAACGTTTTCGCCTCCTCCGGAAAGTTTTGGCGTCTTCGGGAACGTTTTTGCGTCTTATGGAAAGTTTTCGCGTCCTCGGAAATGTTTTTGCGTCTTCGGGAACGTTTTTGCCTCTTATGGAAATATTTCGCGTACTCGGGAACGTTTTTGCGTCTACGGGAACACTCTTACGTCTTCGGGAACGTTTTCGCCTCCTCCGGAAGGGTTTTGCGACTTCGTGAAATTTCTTACGTCTTCGGGAACGTTTTTTGCGTCTTTGGAAACGTTTTTCCCTCTTCGTGATCGTTTTTGAGTCCTCGTGAACGTATTTGCGTCTTCAGGAACGTTTTTGCGTCTTCGGGAAAGTTTTTTCGTTCTCGAGAATGATCTTACGTCTTTTGGAACGTTCTGACGTCTTCGGGATCAATTTTGCGTTTTCAGGAACGTTTTTGCGTCTTCGGGAAAGTTTTTTCGTTCTTGAGAATGATCTTACGTCTTTGGGAACGTTCTTACGTCTTCGGGAACAATTTTGCGTCTTCAGGAACGTTTTTGCGTCCTCAGGAACGTTCTTGCATCTACGGGAACGTTTTTTCGTCTTCGGGAACGTTTTCTCCTCCACCGGAAAGTTTTGGCGTCTTCGGGAACGTTCTTACGTCTTCGGGAACGTTTTTGCGTCTTATGGAATGTTTTCGCGTCCTCGGGAACGTTTTTGCGTCTTTGGAAAAGTTTTTGCGTCTTCGTGATCGTTTTTGAGTCCTCGTGAATATTTTTGCGTCTCCGGGAACGTTCTTACGTCTTCGGGAACGTTCCGACGTCTTCGGGAAAGTTTTTGCGTCTTCGGGAACGTTTTTGCGTCTTCGGGAACGTTTTTGCGACTGATGGAAAGTTTTCGCTTCCTCGGGAACGTTTTTGCGTCTTTGGAAACGTTTTTGCGTCTTCGTGATCGTTTTTGAGTCCCCGTGAAAGTTTTTGCGTCTTCGGGAACCTCTTTACGTCTTCGGGAACGTTCTGACCTCTTCGGGAAAGTTTTTGCGTCTTCTGGAAAGTTTTTGCGTCTTTGGGTACGTTTTCTCCTCCTCGGAAATGTTTTTGCGTCTTCGGGAACAATTTTGCGTCTTCAGGAGAGTTTTTGCGTCTTCGGGAAAGTTTTTTTGTTCTCGAGAATGATCTTACGTCTTTGGGAACGTTTTTGCGTCCTCGGGATCGTTCTTACGACTTCGGGAACGTTTTTACGTCTTCGGGAACGTTTTCGCCTTCTCCGGAAAGTTTTGGCGTCTTCGGGAACGTTTTTGCGTCTTATGGAAAGTTTTAGCATCCTCGGAAAGGTTTTTGCGTCTTCGGGAACGTTTTTTCGTTCTCGAGAATGATCTTACGTCTTTGGGAACGTTCTTACGTCTTCGGGAACAATTTTGCGTTTTCGGGAACGTTTTTGCGTCCTCGGGAACGTTTTTGAGTCTTTGGAAACGTTTTTACGTCTTCGGGAACGTTTTTGCCTCCTCCGGACAGTTTTGGCGTCTTCGGGAACCTTTTTGCGTCTTCGGAAAGGTTTTTGCGTTTTCGGGAACGTTTTTGCGTCTTATGGAAAGATTTCGCGTCCTCGGGAACGTTTTTGCGTCTACGGGAACGTTCTTACGTCTTCGGGAACGTTTTCGCCTCCTCCAGAAGGGTTTTGCGACTTCGGGAAAGTTTTTACGTCTTCGGGAACGTTTTTGCGTCTTTGGAAACGTTTTTCCGTCTTCGTGATCGTTTTTGAGTCCTCGTGAACGTTTTTGCGTCTTCAGGAACGTTTTTGCGTCTTCAGGAACGTTTTTTCGTTCTCGAGAATGATCTTACGTCTTTGGGAACGTTCTGACGTCTTCGGGAACAATTTTGCGTCTTCAGGATCGTTTTTGCGTCTTCGGGAACGTTATTTCGTTCTCGAGAATGATCTTACGTATTTGGGAACGTTCTTATGTCTTCGGGAGCAATTTTGCGTCTTCGGGAACGTTTTTGCGTCCTCAGGAACGTTCTTACTTCTTCGGGAACGTTTTTACGTCTGCGGGAACGTTTTTGCCTCCTCCAAAAAGTTTTGGCGTCTTCGGGAACGTTCTTACGTCTTCGGGAACGTCCTTACGTCTTCGGGAACGTTCTTACGTCTTCGGGTACGTTTTTGCGTCTTATGCAAAGTTTTCGTGTCCTCGGGAACGTTTTTGAGTCCTTGTGAACGTTTTTGCGCCTTCGGGAAAGTTTTTGCGTCCTCAGGAACGTTCTTGCGTCTTCGGGAACGTTTTTACGTCTTCGAGAACGTTTTCGCCTCCTCCGGAAAGTTTTGGCGTCTTCGGGAACGTCCTTATGTCTTCGGGAACGTTTTTGCGTCTTATGGAAAGTTTTCGCGTCCTCGGGAACGTTTTTGCGTCTTTGGAAACGTTTTTGCGTCTTCGTGATCGTTTTTGAGTCCCCGTGAAAGTTTTTGCGTCTTCGGGAACCTCGTTACGTATTCGGGAACGTTCCGACCTCTTCGGGAAAGTTTTTGCGTCTTCGGGAACGTTTTTGCGACTGATGGAAAGTTTTCGCGTCCTCGGGAACGTTTTTGCGTCTTTGGAAACGTTTTTGCGTCTTCGTGATCGTTTTTGAGTCCCCGTGAAAGTTTTTGCGTCTTCGGGAAACTCGTTACGTCTTCGGGAACGTTCCGACCTCTTCGGGAAAGTTTTTGCGTCTTCGTGAATGTTTTTGTGTCTTCTGGAAAGTTTTTGCGTCTTTGGGTACGTTTTCTCCTCCTTGGGAATGCTTTTGCGTCTTCGGGAACGTTCTTACGTCTTCGGGAACAATTTTTCGTCTTCAGGAGAGTTTTTCGTCTTCGGGAACTTTTTTTCGTTCTCGAGAATGACCTTACGTCTTTGGGAACGTTCTTACGTCTTCGGGAACGTTCTTCCGTCTTCGGGAACGTTTTTTCGTTCTCGAGAATGATCTTACGTCTTCGGGAACGTTTTTTCGTTCTCGAGAATGATCTTACGTCTTTGGGAACGTTCTTACGTCTTCGGGAACAATTTTGCGTCTTCGGGAACGTTTTTGGGTCCTCGGGAACGTTCTTACGACTTCGGGAACGTTTTTACGTCTTCGGGAACGTTTTCGCCTCCTCCGGACAGTTTTGGCGTCTTCGGGAACCTTTTTGCGTCTTATGGAAAGTTTTCGCGTCCTCGGAAAGATTTTTGCGTTTTCGGGAACGTTTTTGCGTCTTATGGAAAGATTTAGCGTCCTCGGGAACGTTTTTGCGTCTACGGGAACGTTCTTACGTCTTCGGGAACGTTTTCGCCTCCTCCGGAAGGGTTTTGCGACTTCGGGAAAGTTCTTACGTCTTCGGGAACGTTTTTGCGTCTTTGGAAACGTTTTTCCCTCTTCGTGATCGTTTTTGAGTCCTCGTGAACGTTTTTGCGTTTTCAGGAACGTTTTTGCGTCTTCGGGAACGTTTTTTCGTTCTCGAGAATGATCTTACGTCTTTGGGAACGTTCTGACGTCTTCGGGAACAATTTTGCGTCTTCGGGATAGTTTTTGCGTCTTCGGGAACGTTATTTCGTTCTCGAGAATGATCTTACGTCTTTGGGAACGTTCTTATGTCTTCGGGAGCAATTTTTCGTCTTCGGGAACGTTTTTGCGTCCTCAGGAAAGTTCTTGCTTCTTCGGGAACGTTTTTACGTCTTCGGGAACGTTTTCGCCTCCTCCGGAAAGTTTTGGCGTCTTCGAGAACGTCCTTAGGTCTTCGGGAACGCTTTTGCGTCTTATGGAAAGTTTTCGCGTCCTCGGGAACGTTTTTGCGTCTTTGGAAACGTTTTTGCGTCTTCGTGATCGTTTTGGAGTCCTCGTGAATGTTTTTGCGTCTCCGTGAACATCCTTACGTGAACATCCTTACGTTTTTGCGTCTTCGGGAACGTTTTTGCGTCTTATGGAAAGTTTTCGCGTCCTCGGGAACGTTTTTGCGTCTTTGGAAACGTTTTTGCGTCTTCGGGAACGTTCCGACGTCTTCGAGTACGTTTTTTCGTTCTCGAGAATGATCTTACGTCTTTGGGAACGTTCTTACATCCTCGGGAACGTTCTTCCGTCTTCGGGAACGTTTTTTCGTTCTCGAGAATGATCTTACGTCTTCGGGAACGTTTTTTCGTTCTCGAGAATGATCTTACGTCTTTGGGAACGTTTTTGCGTCCTCGGGAACGTTCTTCCGACTTCGTGAACGTTTTTACGTCTTCGGGAACGTTTTCGCCTTCTCCGGAAAGTTTTTGCGTCTTCGGGAACGTTTTTGCGTCTTATGGAAAGTTTTCGCGTCCTCGGAAAGATTTTGCGTCTTCGGGAACGTTTTTGCGTCTTTGGAAACGTTTTTCCCTCTTCGTGACCGTTTTTGAGTCCTCGTGAACGTTTTTGCGTCTTCAGGAACGATTTTGCGTCTTCGGGAACTTTTTTTCGTTCTCGAGAATGATCTTACGTCTTTGGGAACGTTCTGACGTCTTCGGGAACAATTTTGCGTCTTCGGGATCGTTTTTGCGTCTTCGGGAACGTTTTTTCGTTCTCGAGAATGATCTTACGTCTTTGGGAACGTTCTTACGTCTTCGGGAACAATTTTGCGTCTTCGGGAACGTTTTTGCGTCCTCGGGAACGTTCTTACGACTTCGGGAACGTTTTTACGTCTTCGGGAACGTTTTTGCGTCTTATGGAAAGATTTCGCGTCCTCGGGAACGTTTTTGCGTCTACGGGAACGTTCTTACGTCTTCGGGAACGTTTTCGCCTCCTCCGGAAGGGTTTTGCGACTTCGGGAAAGTTCTTACGTCTTCGGGAACGTTTTTGCGTCTTTGGAAACGTTTTTCCCTCTTCGTGATCGTTTTTGAGTCCTCGTGAACGTATTTGCGTCTTCAGGAACGTTATTACGTCTTCTGGAACGTTTTTTCGTTCT
Organism: Octopus bimaculoides; assembly: GCF_046866305.1. Lineage (NCBI taxonomy): Eukaryota > Metazoa > Mollusca > Cephalopoda > Octopoda > Octopodidae > Octopus > Octopus bimaculoides. Next base: position 4,106,524 of record NC_142953.1, read on the forward strand.
CGAGAATGATCTAACGTCTTTGGGAACGTTCTTACGTCTTCGGGAACAATTTTGCGTCTTCGGGAACGTTTTTGCGTCCTCGGGAACGTTCTTGCTTCTTCGGGAACGTTTTGACGTCTTCGGGAACGTTTTCGCCTCCTCCGGAAAGTTTTGGCGTCTTCGGGAACGTTCTTACGTCTTCGGGAACGTTTTTGCGTCTTCATGATCGTTTTTGAGTCCTCGTGAACGTTTGTGCGTCTTTATGAACGTCCTTACGTCTTCGGGAACGTTCCTACGTCTTCGGGAACGTTCTTACGTCTTCGGGAACAATTTTACGTCTTCGGGAAAGTTTTTGCGTCCTCGGGAACGTTCATGCGTCTTCGTGATCGTTTTTGTGTCCTCGTAAACGTTCTTGCTTCTTCGGGAACGTTCTTACGTCTTCGGGAACGTTTTTGCGTCTTATGGAACGTTTTCGCTTCATCGGGAACGTTTTTCGTATTTGGAAACGTTTTTGCGTCTTCGGGATCGTTTTTGAGTCCTCGTGAAAGTGTTTACGTCTTTGGGATCGTCCTTACCTCTTCGGGAACGTTCTTAAGTCTTCGGAAACGTTCTTACGTCTTCGGGAACGTTTTTGCGTCTTCCGGAACGTTTTTTCTTTCTCGAAAATGATCTTGCGTTTTGGGAACGTTCTTACGTCTTCGGGAACAATTTTGCGTCTTCGGGAACGTTTTTTCGTCCTCGCGAACGTTCTTGCGTCTTCGGGAACGTTTTTACGTCTTCGGGAACCTTTTTGCGTCTTCGGGAACGTTCTTACGTCTTCGGAAACGTTATTACGTCTTCTGGAACGTTTTTTCGTTCTCGAGAATGATCTTACGTCTTTGGGACAGTTCTTACGTCTTCGGGAACGTTCTTGCTTCTTCGGGAACGTTTATACGTCTTCGGGAACGTTTTCGCCTCCTCCGGAAAGTTTTGGCGTCTTCGAGATCGTTTTTACGTCTTCGGGAACGTTTTTGCGTCTTATGGAACGTTTTCGCTTCCTCGGGAACGTTTTTCGTCTTTGGAGACGTTTTTGCGTCTTCGGGAACGTTTTTGCGTCTTCGGGAACGTTCTTACGTCTTCGGGAACAATTTTGCGTCTTCTGGAAGGTTTTTGCGTCTTTGGGTACGTTTTCTCCTCCTCCGGAAGGTTTATGCGTTTTTGAGTCCTCCTTACGTCTTCGGGAACTTTCCGACGCCTTCGAGAACGTTTTTGCGTCTTCGGGAACGTTCTTTTGTCTTCGGGAAAGTTTTTGCGTCTTCCGGAAGGTTTTTGCTTCTTTGGGTACGTTTTCTCCTCCTCCGGAAGGTTTTGGCGTCTTTGGGAACGTTATTCCGCCTTCGGGAACCTTTATGCGTCTTTGGAAACGTTTTTCCCTCTTCGTGATCGTTTTTGAGTCCTCGTGAACGCTTTTGCGTTTTTGTGAACGTCCTTACGTCTTCTGGAACGTTCCTACGTCTTCGGGAACGTTTTTTGCGTCTTCGGGAACGTTCTTACGTCTTCGGGAACAATTTTGCGTCTTCGGGAACGTTTTTCGTCTTTGGAAACGTTTTTCGTCTTCGGGATCGTTTTTGAGTCCTCGTGAACGTTTTTGCGTCTTTGGGAACGTCCTTACCTCTTCGGGAACGTTCTTACGTCTTCGGAAACGTTCTTACGTCTTCGGGAACGTTTTTGCGTCTTCCGGAACGTTTTTTCGTTCTCGAGAATGATCTTACGTCTTTGGGAGCGTTGTTACGTCTTCGGGAACAATTTTGCGTCTTTGGGAACGTTTTTGCGTCCTCGGAAACGTTCTTGCGTCTTCGGGAACGTTTTTACGTCTTCGGAAACCTTTTTGCGTCTTCGGGAACGTTCTTACGTCTTCGGAAAAGTTATTACGTCTTCTGGAACGTTTTTTCGTTCTCGAGAATGATTTTACGTCTTTGGGAACGTTCTTACGTCTTCGGGAACAATTTTGCGTCTTCGGGAACGTTTTGGCGTCCTCGGGAACGTTCTCGCTTCTTCGGGAACGTTTTTACGTCTTCGGGAACGTTTTTACGTCTTATGGAACGTTTTCGCTTCCTCGGGAACGTTTTTCGTCTTTGGAAACGTTTTTGCGTCTTTGGGATCGTTTTTGAGTCCTCGTGAACTTTTTTGCGTCTTTGGGAACGTCCTTACCTCTTCGGGAATGTTCTTACGTCTTCGGAAACGTTCTTACGTCATCGGGAACATTTTTGCGTCTTCGGGAACGTTTTTTCGTTCTCGAGAATGATCTTACGTCTTTGGGAACGTTCTTACGTCTTCGGGAACAATTTTGCGTCTTCGGGAACGTTTTTGCGTCTTATGGAAAGTTTTCGCGTCCTCGAGAACGTTTTTGCGTCTTTGGAAACGTTTTTGTGACTTCGAGAACGTTTTTGTGTCTTCAGGAACGTTTTTGCGTCTTCAGGAACGTTTTTGCCTCTTCGGAAACATGTTTGCCTCTTCGGGAAGGTTCTTACGTCTTCGGGAACGTTTTTTCGTTCTCGAGAATGATCTTACGTCTTTGGGAACGTTCTTACGTCTTCGGGAACAATTTTGCGTCTTCGGGAACGTTTTTGCGTCCTCGGGAACGTTCTTGCTTCTTCGGGAAAGTTTTTCCGTCTTCGGGAACGTTTTCGCCTCCTCCGGAATGTTTTGGCGTCTTCGGGAATGTTCTTACGTCTTCAGGAACGTTTTTGCGTCTTATGGAACGTTTTCGCGTCTTCGGGAACGTTCTTACGTCTTCGGGAATGTTTTGCGTCTTATGGAAAGTTTTCGCGTCCTCGGGACCGTTTTTGCGTCTTTGGAAACGTTTTTGCGTCTTCGGGAACGTTCTTGTGTCTTCGAGAACGTTTTTGAGTCTTCAGGAACGTTTTTGCCTCTTCGGAAACATGTTTGCCTCTTCGGGAACGTTCTTACGTCTTCGGGAACGTTCTTACGTCTTCGGGAACGTTTTTTCGTTCTCGAGAATGATCTAACGTCTTTGGGAACGTCCTTACGTCTTCGGGAACGTTCCGACGTCTTCGGGAACCTTTTTGCGTCTTCGGGGACGTTTTTGCATCTTCGGGAAGATATTTGCGTATTTGCGAATGTTTTTTTCGTCTTCGTCATCGTTTTTGCGTCTTCGGGAACGTTCTTGTGTCTTCGAGAACGTTTTTGCGTCTTCAGGAACGTTTTTGCCTCTTCGGAAACATGTGTGCCTCTTCGGGAACGTTCTTACGTCTTCGGGAACGTTCTTACGTCTTCCGGAACGTTTTTTCGTTCTCGAGAATGATCTTACGTCTTTGGGAACGTTCTTGCTTCTTCGGGAACGTTTTTACGTCTTCGGGAACGTTTATGCCTCCTCCGGAAACTTTTGGCGTCTTCGGGAACGTTCTTACGTCTTCGGGAACGTTTTCGCGTCCTCGGGAACGTTTTTGCGTCTTTGGAAACGTTTTTGCGTCTTCGTGATCGTTTTTGAGTCCTCGTGAACGTTTTTGCGTCTTTGTGAACAATTTTGCGTCTTCTGGAAGGTTTTTGCGTCTTTGGGTAAGTTTTCTCCTCCTCCGGAAGGTTTTTGCGTCTTTGGGAACGTTCTTACGTCTTCGGGAACGTTTATGCGTCTTTGGAAACGTTTTTCCCTCTTCGTGATCGTTTTTGAGTCCTCGTGAACGTTCTTGTGTCTTCGAGAACGTTTTTGCTTCTTCAGGAACGTTTTTGCCTCTTCGGAAACATGTTTGCCTCTTCGGGAACGTTCTTACGTCTTCGGGAACGTTCTTACGTCTTCGGGAACGTTCTTACGTCTTCGGGAACGTTTTTTCGTTCTCGAGAATGATCTTACGTCTTTGGGAACGTTCTTGCTTCTTCGGGAACGTTTTTGCGTCTTCAGGAACGATTTTGCGTCTTCGGGAACTTTTTTTCGTTCTCGAGAATGATCTTACGTCTTTGGGAACGTTCTGACGTCTTCGGGAACAATTTTGCGTCTTCGGGATCGTTTTTGCGTCTTCGGGAACGTTTTTTCGTTCTCGAGAATGATCTTACGTCTTTGGGAACGTTCTTACGTCTTCGGGAACAATTTTGCGTCTTCGGGAACGTTTTTGCGTCCTCGGGAACGTTCTTACGACTTCGGGAACGTTTTTACGTCTTCGGGAACGTTTTTGAGTCCTCGTGAACGTTTTTGCGTCTTTGGGAACGTCCTTACCTCTTCGGGAACGTTCTTACGTCTTCGGAAACGTTCTTACGTCTTCGGGAACGTTTTTGCGTCTTCCGGAACGTTTTTTCGTTCTCGAGAATGATCTTACGTCTTTGGGAGCGTTGTTACGTCTTCGGGAACAATTTTGCGTCTTTGGGAACGTTTTTGCGTCCTCGGAAACGTTCTTGCGTCTTCGGGAACGTTTTTACGTCTTCGGAAACCTTTTTGCGTCTTCGGGAACGTTCTTACGTCTTCGGAAAAGTTATTACGTCTTCTGGAACGTTTTTTCGTTCTCGAGAATGATTTTACGTCTTTGGGAACGTTCTTACGTCTTCGGGAACAATTTTGCGTCTTCGGGAACGTTTTGGCGTCCTCGGGAACGTTCTCGCTTCTTCGGGAACGTTTTTACGTCTTCGGGAACGTTTTTACGTCTTATGGAACGTTTTCGCTTCCTCGGGAACGTTTTTCGTCTTTGGAAACGTTTTTGCGTCTTTGGGATCGTTTTTGAGTCCTCGTGAACTTTTTTGCGTCTTTGGGAACGTCCTTACCTCTTCGGGAATGTTCTTACGTCTTCGGAAACGTTCTTACGTCATCGGGAACATTTTTGCGTCTTCGGGAACGTTTTTTCGTTCTCGAGAATGATCTTACGTCTTTGGGAACGTTCTTACGTCTTCGGGAACAATTTTGCGTCTTCGGGAACGTTTTTGCGTCTTATGGAAAGTTTTCGCGTCCTCGAGAACGTTTTTGCGTCTTTGGAAACGTTTTTGTGACTTCGAGAACGTTTTTGTGTCTTCAGGAACGTTTTTGCGTCTTCAGGAACGTTTTTGCCTCTTCGGAAACATGTTTGCCTCTTCGGGAAGGTTCTTACGTCTTCGGGAACGTTTTTTCGTTCTCGAGAATGATCTTACGTCTTTGGGAACGTTCTTACGTCTTCGGGAACAATTTTGCGTCTTCGGGAACGTTTTTGCGTCCTCGGGAACGTTCTTGCTTCTTCGGGAAAGTTTTTCCGTCTTCGGGAACGTTTTCGCCTCCTCCGGAATGTTTTGGCGTCTTCGGGAATGTTCTTACGTCTTCAGGAACGTTTTTGCGTCTTATGGAACGTTTTCGCGTCTTCGGGAACGTTCTTACGTCTTCGGGAATGTTTTGCGTCTTATGGAAAGTTTTCGCGTCCTCGGGACCGTTTTTGCGTCTTTGGAAACGTTTTTGCGTCTTCGGGAACGTTCTTGTGTCTTCGAGAACGTTTTTGAGTCTTCAGGAACGTTTTTGCCTCTTCGGAAACATGTTTGCCTCTTCGGGAACGTTCTTACGTCTTCGGGAACGTTCTTACGTCTTCGGGAACGTTTTTTCGTTCTCGAGAATGATCTAACGTCTTTGGGAACGTCCTTACGTCTTCGGGAACGTTCCGACGTCTTCGGGAACCTTTTGCGTCTTCGGGGACGTTTTTGCATCTTCGGGAAGATATTTGCGTATTTGCGAATGTTTTTTTCGTCTTCGTCATCGTTTTTGCGTCTTCGGGAACGTTCTTGTGTCTTCGAGAACGTTTTTGCGTCTTCAGGAACGTTTTTGCCTCTTCGGAAACATGTGTGCCTCTTCGGGAACGTTCTTACGTCTTCGGGAACGTTCTTACGTCTTCCGGAACGTTTTTTCGTTCTCGAGAATGATCTTACGTCTTTGGGAACGTTCTTGCTTCTTCGGGAACGTTTTTACGTCTTCGGGAACGTTTATGCCTCCTCCGGAAACTTTTGGCGTCTTCGGGAACGTTCTTACGTCTTCGGGAACGTTTTCGCGTCCTCGGGAACGTTTTTGCGTCTTTGGAAACGTTTTTGCGTCTTCGTGATCGTTTTTGAGTCCTCGTGAACGTTTTTGCGTCTTTGTGAACAATTTTGCGTCTTCTGGAAGGTTTTTGCGTCTTTGGGTAAGTTTTCTCCTCCTCCGGAAGGTTTTTGCGTCTTTGGGAACGTTCTTACGTCTTCGGGAACGTTTATGCGTCTTTGGAAACGTTTTTCCCTCTTCGTGATCGTTTTTGAGTCCTCGTGAACGTTCTTGTGTCTTCGAGAACGTTTTTGCTTCTTCAGGAACGTTTTTGCCTCTTCGGAAACATGTTTGCCTCTTCGGGAACGTTCTTACGTCTTCGGGAACGTTCTTACGTCTTCGGGAACGTTCTTACGTCTTCGGGAACGTTTTTTCGTTCTCGAGAATGATCTTACGTCTTTGGGAACGTTCTTGCTTCTTCGGGAACGTTTTTGCGTCTTCAGGAACGATTTTGCGTCTTCGGGAACTTTTTTTCGTTCTCGAGAATGATCTTACGTCTTTGGGAACGTTCTGACGTCTTCGGGAACAATTTTGCGTCTTCGGGATCGTTTTTGCGTCTTCGGGAACGTTTTTTTCGTTCTCGAGAATGATCTTACGTCTTTGGGAACGTTCTTACGTCTTCGGGAACAATTTTGCGTCTTCGGGAACGTTTTTGCGTCCTCGGGAACGTTCTTACGACTTCGGGAACGTTTTTACGTCTTCGGGAACGTTTTCGCCTCCTCCGGACAGTTTTGGCGTCTTCGGGAACCTTTTTGCGTCTAATGGAAAGTTTTCGCGTCCTCGGAAAGGTTTTTTCGTTTTCTGGAACGTTTTTGCGTCTTATGGAAAGATTTCGCGTCCTCGGGAACGTTTTTGCGTCTACGGGAACGTTCTTACGTCTTCGGGAACGTTTTCGCCTCCTCCGGAAGGGTTTTGCGACTTCGGGAAAGTTCTTACGTCTTCGGGAACGTTTTTGCGTCTTTGGAAACGTTTTTCCCTCTTCGTGATCGTTTTTGAGTCCTCGTGAACGTATTTGCGTCTTCAGGAACGTTATTACGTCTTCTGGAACGTTTTTTCGTTCTCGAGAATGATCTAACGTCTTTGGGAACGTTCTTACGTCTTCGGGAACAATTTTGCGTCTTCGGGAACGTTTTTGCGTCCTCGGGAACGTTCTTGCTTCTTCGGGAACGTTTTGACGTCTTCGGGAACGTTTTCGCCTCCTCCGGAAAGTTTTGGCGTCTTCGGGAACGTTCTTACGTCTTCGGGAACGTTTTTGCGTCTTCGTGATCGTTGTTGAGTCCTCGTGAACGTTTGTGCGTCTTTGTGAACGTCCTTACATCTTCGGGAACGTTCCTACGTCTTCGGGAACGTTCTTACGTCTTCGGGAACAATTTTACGTCTTCGGGAAAGTTTTTGCGTCCTCGGGAACGTTCATGCGTCTTCGTGATCGTTTTTGTGTCCTCGTAAACGTTCTTGCTTCTTCGGGAACGTTCTTACGTCTTCGGGAACGTTTTTGCGTCTTATGGAACGTTTTCGCTTCATCGGGAACGTTTTTCGTATTTGGAAACGTTTTTGCGTCTTCGGGATCGTTTTTGAGTCCTCGTGAAAGTGTTTGCGTCTTTGGGATCGTCCTTACCTCTTCGGGAACGTTCTTAAGTCTTCGGAAACGTTCTTACGTCTTCGGGAACGTTTTTGCGTCTTCCGGAACGTTTTTTCTTTCTCGAAAATGATCTTGCGTTTTGGGAACGTTCTTACGTCTTCGGGAACAATTTTGCGTCTTCGGGAACGTTTTTTCGTCCTCGCGAACGTTCTTGCGTCTTCGGGAACGTTTTTACGTCTTCGGGAACCTTTTTGCGTCTTCGGGAACGTTCTTACGTCTTCGGAAACGTTATTACGTCTTCTGGAACGTTTTTTCGTTCTCGAGAATGATCTTACGTCTTTGGGACAGTTCTTACGTCTTCGGGAACGTTCTTGCTTCTTCGGGAACGTTTATACGTCTTCGGGAACGTTTTCGCCTCCTCCGGAAAGTTTTGGCGTCTTCGAGATCGTTTTTACGTCTTCGGGAACGTTTTTGCGTCTTATGGAACGTTTTCGCTTCCTCGGGAACGTTTTTCGTCTTTGGAGACGTTTTTGCGTCTTCGGGAACGTTTTTGCGTCTTCGGGAACGTTCTTACGTCTTCGGGAACAATTTTGCGTCTTCTGGAAGGTTTTTGCGTCTTTGGGTACGTTTTCTCCTCCTCCGGAAGGTTTATGCGTTTTTGAGTCCTCCTTTCGTCTTCGGGAACTTTCCGACGCCTTCGAGAACGTTTTTGCGTCTTCGGGAACGTTCTTTTGTCTTCGGGAAAGTTTTTGCGTCTTCTGGAAGGTTTTTGCTTCTTTGGGTACGTTATTCCGCCTTCGGGAACCTTTATGCGTCTTTGGAAACGTTTTTCCCTCTTCGTGATCGTTTTTGAGTCCTCGTGAACGCTTTTGCGTTTTTGTGAACGTCCTTACGTCTTCTGGAACGTTCCTACGTCTTCGGGAACGTTTTTTGCGTCTTCGGGAACGTTCTTACGTCTTCGGGAACAATTTTGCGTCTTCGGGAACGTTTTTCGTCTTTGGAAACGTTTTTCGTCTTCGGGATCGTTTTTGAGTCCTCGTGAACGTTTTTTCGTCTTTGGGAACGTCCTTACCTCTTCGGGAACGTTCTTACGTCTTCGGAAACGTTCTTACGTCTTCGGGAACGTTTTTGCGTCTTCCGGAACGTTTTTTCGTTCTCGAGAATGATCTTACGTCTTTGGGAGCGTTGTTACGTCTTCGGGAACAATTTTGCGTCTTTGGGAACGTTTTTGCGTCCTCGGAAACGTTCTTGCGTCTTCGGGAACGTTTTTACGTCTTCGGAAACGTTTTTGCGTCTTCGGGAACGTTCTTACGTCTTCGGAAAAGTTATTACGTCTCCTGGAACGTTTTTTCGTTCTCGAGAATGATTTTACGTCTTTGGGAACGTTCTTACGTCTTCGGGAACAATTTTGCGTCTTCGGGAACGTTTTGGCGTCCTCGGGAACGTTCTCGCTTCTTCGGGAACGTTTTTACGTCTTCGGGAACGTTTTTACGTCTTATGGAACGTTTTCGCTTCCTCGGGAACGTTTTTCGTCTTTGGAAACGTTTTTGCGTCTTTGGGATCGTTTTTGAGTCCTCGTGAACTTTTTTGCGTCTTTGGGAACGTCCTTACCTCTTCGGGAATGTTCTTACGTCTTCGGAAACGTTCTTACGTCTTCGGGAACATTTTTGCGTCTTCGGGAACGTTTTTTCGTTCTCGAGAATGATCTTACGTCTTTGGGAACGTTCTTACGTCTTCGGGAACAATTTTGCGTCTTCGGGAACGTTTTTGCGTCCTCGGGAACGTTCTTGCGTCTTCGGGAACGTTTTTACGTCTTCGGGAACGTTTTCGCCTCCTCCGGAAAGGTTTCGCGTCTTCGGGAACGTTCTTACGTCTTCGGGACTGTTTTGCGTTTTATGGAAAGTTTTCGCGTCCTCGGGACCGTTTTTGCGTCTTCAGGAACGTTTTTGCGTCTTATGGAACGTTTTCGCTTCCTCGGGAACGTTTTTCGTCTTTGGAAACGTTTTTGCGTCTTTGGAACGTCCTTACCTCTTCGGGAACGTTCTTACGTCTTCGGAAACGTTCTTACGTCTTTGGGATCCTTTTTGCGTCTTCCGGAACGTTTTTTCGTTCTCGAGAATGATCTTACGTCTTTGGGAGCGTTGTTACGTCTTCGGGAACAATTTTGCGTCTTTGGGAACGTTTTTGCGTCCTCGGAAACGTTCTTGCGTCTTCGGGAACGTTTTTACGTCTTCGGAAACGTTTTTGCGTCTTCGGGAACGTTCTTACGTCTTCGGAAAAGTTATTACGTCTTCTGGAACGTTTTTTCGTTCTCGAGAATGATTTTACGTCTTTGGGAACGTTCTTACGTCTTCGGGAACAATGTTGCGTCTTCGGGAACGTTTTGGCGTCCTCGGGAACGTTCTCGCTTCTTCGGGAACGTTTTTACGTCTTCGGGAACGTTTTTACGTCTTATGGAACGTTTTCGCTTCCTCGGGAACGTTTTTCGTCTTTGGAAACGTTTTTGCGTCTTTGGGATCGTTTTTGAGTCCTCGTGAACTTTTTTGCGTCTTTGGGAACGTCCTTACCTCTTCGGGAATGTTCTTAGTCTTCGGAAACGTTCTTACGTCTTCGGGAACATTTTTGCGTCTTCGGGAACGTTTTTTCGTTCTCGAGAATGATCTTACGTCTTTGGGAACGTTCTTACGTCTTCGGGAACAATTTTGCGTCTTCGGGAACGTTTTTGCGTCTTATGGAAAGTTTTCGCGTCCTCGAGAACGTTTTTGCGTCTTTGGAAACGTTTTTGTGACTTCGAGAACGTTTTTGCGTCTTCAGGAACGTTTTTGCGTCTTCAGGAACGTTTTTGCCTCTTCGGAAACATGTTTGCCTCTTCGGGAAGGTTCTTACGTCTTCGGGAACGTTTTTTCGTTCTCGAGAATGATCTTACGTCTTTGGGAACGTTCTTACGTCTTCGGGAACAATTTTGCGTCTTCGGGAACGTTTTTGCGTCCTCGGGAACGTTCTTGCTTCTTCGGGAAAGTTTTTCCGTCTTCGGGAACGTTTTCGCCTCCTCCGGAATGTTTTGGCGTCTTCGGGAATGTTCTTACGTCTTCAGGAACGTTTTTGCGTCTTATAGAACGTTTTCGCGTCTTCGGGAACGTTCTTACGTCTTCGGGAATGTTTTGCGTCTTATGGAAAGTTTTCGCGTCCTCGGGACCGTTTTTGCGTCTTTGGAAACGTTTTTGCGTCTTCGGGAACGTTCTTGTGTCTTCGAGAACGTTTTTGAGTCTTCAGGAACGTTTTTGCCTCTTCGGAAACATGTTTGCCTCTTCGGGAACGTTCTTACGTCTTCGGGAACGTTCTTACGTCTTCGGGAACGTTTTTTCGTTCTCGAGAATGATCTTACGTCTTTGGGAACGTCCTTACGTCTTCGGGAACGTTCCGACGTCTTCGGGAACCTTTTTGCGTCTTCGGGGACGTTTTTGCATCTTCGGGAAGATATTTGCGTATTTGCGAATGTTTTTTTCGTCTTCGTCATCGTTTTTGCGTCTTCGGGAACGTTCTTGTGTCTTCGAGAACGTTTTTGCGTCTTCAGGAACGTTTTTGCCTCTTCGGAAACATGTTTGCCTCTTCGGGAACGTTCTTACGTCTTCGGGAACGTTCTTACGTCTTCGGGAACGTTTTTTCGTTCTCGAGAATGATCTTACGTCTTTGGGAACGTTCTTGCTTCTTCGGGAACGTTTTTACGTCTTCGGGAACGTTTTTGCCTCCTCCGGAAACTTTTGGCGTCTTCGGGAACGTTCTTACGTCTTCGGGAACGTTTTCGCGTCCTCGGGAACGTTTTTGCGTCTTTGGAAACGTTTTTGCGTCTTCGTGATCGTTTTTGAGTCCTCGTGAACGTTTTTGCGTCTTTGTGAACAATTTTGCGTCTTCTGGAAGGTTTTTGCGTCTTTGGGTAAGTTTTCTCCTCCTCCGGAAGGTTTTTGCGTCTTTGGGAACGTTCTTACGTCTTCGGGAACGTTTATGCGTCTTTGGAAACGTTTTTCCCTCTTCGTGATCATTTTTGAGTCCTCGTGAACGTTCTTGTGTCTTCGAGAACGTTTTTGCTTCTTCAGGAACGTTTTTGCCTCTTCGGAAACATGTTTGCCTCTTCGGGAACGTTCTTACGTCTTCGGGAACGTTCTTACGTCTTCGGGAACGTTTTTTCGTTCTCGAGAATGATCTTACGTCTTTGGGAACGTTCTTGCTTCTTCGGGAACGTTTTTGCGTCTTCGGGAACGTTTTTGCCTCCTCCGGAAAGTTTTGGCGTCTTCGGGAACGTTCTTACGTCTTTGGGAACGTTTTTGCGTCTTATGGAAAGTTTTCGCGTCCTTGGGAACGTTTTTGCGTCTTCAGAAACGTTTTTGCCTCTTCGGAAACATGTTTGCCTCTTCGGGAACGTTCTTCCGTCTTCGGGAACGTTTTTTCGTTCTCGAGAATGATCTTACGTCTTTGGGAACGTTCTTACGTCTTCGGGAACAATTTTGCGTCTTCGGGAACGTTCTTGCGTCCTCGGGAACGTTCTTGCTTCTTCGGGAACGTTTTTACGACTTCGGGAACGTTTTCGCCTCCTCCGGAAAGTTTTGGCGTCTTCGGGAACATTCTTACGTCTTCGGGAACGTTTTTGCGTCTTATGGAACGTTTTCGCGTCTTCGGGAACGTTCTTACGTCTTCGGGAATGTTTTGCGTCTTATGGAACGTTTTCGCGTCCTCGGGACCGTTTTTGCGTCTTTGGAAACGTTTTTGCGTCTTCGTGATCGTTTTTGAGTCCTCCTTACGTCTTCGAGTACGTTCCAACGTCTTCGGGAACGTTTTTGCGTCTTCGGGAACGTTCTTACGTCTTCGGGAACGTTTTTGCGTCTTCGGGAACGTTTTTTCGTTCTCGAGAATGATCTTATGTCTTTGTGAACGTTCCTACGTCTTCGGGAACAATTTTGCGTCTTCGGGAAAGTTTTTGCGTCTTCGGGAACGTTTTTTCGTTCTCGAGAATGATCTTACGTCTTTGGGAACGTCCTTACGTCTTCGGGAACGTTCCGACGTCTTCGGGAACCTTTTTGCGTCTTCGGGGACGTTTTTGCATCTTCGGGAAGATATTTGCGTATTTCCGAATGTTTTTTTCGTCTTCGTCGTCGTTTTTGCGTCTTCGGGAACGTTCTTGTGTCTTCGAGAACGTTTTTGAGTCTTCAGGAACGTTTTTGCCTCTTCGGAAACATCTTTGCCTCTTCGGGAACGTTCTTACGTCTTCGGGAACGTTCTTACGTCTTCGGGAACGTTTTTTCGTTCTCGAGAATGATCTTACGTCTTTGGGAACGTTCTTGCTTCTTCGGGAACGTTTTTACGTCTTCGGGAACGTTTTTGCCTCCTCCGGAAACTTTTGGCGTCTTCGGGAACGTTCTTACGTCTTCGGGAACGTTTTCGCGTCCTCGGGAACGTTTTTGCGTCTTTGGAAACTTTTTTGCGTCTTCGTGATCGTTTTTGAGTCCTCGTGAACGTTTTTGCGTCTTTGTGAACAATTTTGCGTCTTCTGGAAGGTTTTTGCGTCTTTGGGTAAGTTTTCTCCTCCTCCGGAAGGTTTTTGCGTCTTTGGAAACGTTTTTCCCTCTTTGTGATCGTTTTTGAGTCCTCGTGAACGTTCTTGTGTCTTCGAGAACGTTTTTGCTTCTTCAGGAACGTTTTTGCCTCTTCGGAAACATGTTTGCCTCTTCGGGAACGTTCTTACGTCTTCGGGAACGTTCTTACGTCTTCGGGAACGTTTTTTCGTTCTCGAGAATGATCTTACGTCTTTGGGAACGTTCTTGCTTCTTCGGGAACGTTTTTACGTCTTCGGGAACGTTTTTGCCTCCTCCGGAAAGTTTTGGCGTCTTCGGGAACGTTCTTACGTCTTTGGGAACGTTTTTGCGTCTTATGGAAAGTTTTCGCGTCCTTGGGAACGTTTTTGCGTCTTCAGAAACGTTTTTGCCTCTTCGGAAACATGTTTGCCTCTTCGGGAACGTTCTTCCGTCTTCGGGAACGTTTTTTCGTTCTCGAGAATGATCTTACGTCTTTGGGAACGTTCTTACGTCTTCGGGAACAATTTTGCGTCTTCGGGAACGTTCTTGCGTCCTCGGGAACGTTCTTGCTTCTTCGGGAACGTTTTTACGACTTCGGGAACGTTTTCGCCTCCTCCGGAAAGTTTTGGCGTCTTCGGGAACATTCTTACGTCTTCGGGAACGTTTTTGCGTCTTATGGAACGTTTTCGCGTCTTCGGGAACGTTCTTACGTCTTCGGGAATGTTTTGCGTCTTATGGAACGTTTTCGCGTCCTCGGGACCGTTTTTGCGTCTTTGGAAACGTTTTTGCGTCTTCGAGTACCTTCCGACGTCTTCGGGAACGTTTTTGCGTCTTCGGGAACGTTCTTACGTCTTCGGGAACGTTTTTGCGTCTTCGGGAACGTTTTTTCGTTCTCGAGAATGATCTTACGTCTTTGTGAACGTTCCTACGTCTTCGGGAACAATTTTGCGTCTTCGGGAAAGTTTTTGAGTCTTCGGGAACGTTTTTTCGTTCTCGAGAATGATCTTACGTCTTTGGGAACGTCCTTACGTCTTCGGGAACGTTCCGACGTCTTCGGGAACCTTTTTGCGTCTTCGGGGACGTTTTTGCATCTTCGGGAAGATATTTGCGTATTTGCGAATGTTTTTTTCGTCTTCGTCGTCGTTTTTGCGTCTTCGGGAACGTTCTTGTGTCTTCGAGAACGTTTTTGAGTCTTCAGGAACGTTTTTGCCTCTTCGGAAACATCTTTGCCTCTTCGGGAACGTTCTTACGTCTTCGGGAACGTTCTTACGTCTTCGGGAACGTTTTTTCGTTCTCGAGAATGATCTTACGTCTTTGGGAACGTTCTTGCTTCTTCGGGAACGTTTTTACGCCTTCGGGAACGTTTTTGCCTCCTCCGGAAAGTTTTGGCGTCTTCGGGAACGTTCTTACGTCTTCGGGAACGTTTATGCGTCTTATGGAAAGTTTTCGCGTCCTCGGGAACGTTTTTGCGTCTTTGGAAACGTTTTTGCGTCTTCGTGATCGTTTTTGAGTCCTCGTGAACGTTTTTGCGTCTTTGTGAACAATTTTGCGTCTTCTGGAAGGTTTTTGCGTCTTTGGGTACGTTTTCTCCTCCTCCGGAAGGTTTTTGCGTCTTTGTGAACGTCCTTACGTCTTCGGGAACTTTCCTACGTCTTCGGGAACGTTTTTGCGTCTTCGGGAACGTTCTTACGTCTTCGGGAACGTTTTTGCGTCTTCTGGAACGTTTTTGCGTCTTTAGGTACGTTTTCTCCTCCTCGGGAACGTTTTTGTGATTTCGAGATCTTTCTTACGTCTTCGGGAACGTTCTTTCGTCTTTGGAAACGTTTTTGCGTTTTCGAGAATTTTTTTGCGTCCTTGGGAATGTTTTTGCCTCTTCGGGAACGTTTTTTCGTCTTCGGGAACGTTGTTGCGTCCTTGTGAACGTCCTTGTGACTTCGGAAACGTTCTTACGTCTACGAGAACGATTTTGAGTCTTCTGGAAAGTTTTTGCGTCTTTGGGAACGTTTTCGCCTCCTCGGGAAGGTTTTTGCGTCTTCGGGAACGTTCTTACGTCTTCGGAAAAGAATTTGCGTCTGCGGGAATGTATTTGCGTCTCCCGTGAACGTTCTTGCGTCTTCGGGAACCTTTTTGCTTCTTCGGGAACATTTTTGCTTCTTCGTGAACATTTTTGCCTCGTCGGGAACGTTCTTGCGTCTTCGGAAACCTTTTTGCGTCTTCCGAAAGGTTTTTGCGACTTCGGTAACGTTTTTGTGATTTCGGGAACGTTCTTTCGTCTTCGGGAACGTTTTTGCGTCCTCGTGAACGTTTTTGCGTCTTCGGGAACGTTCCTACATCTTCGGGAACGTTTTTTCGTCTTCGGTAACATTTTTTTCGTCCTCGGGAACGTTCTTGCGTCTTCGGGAACGTTTTTGCGTCTTCGAGAATGTTTTTGCGTCTTTGGATACGTTTTTGCGTCTTCGGGCAAATTTTCGCTTCCTGGGGAACGTTTTTGCATCTTTGGAAACGTTTTTACATCTTTGGGAACGTTTTTCTGATTTCGGGCACGTTTTTGCGCCTTCTGAAACATTTTTGCGTTTTCGGTAATTTTTTTGCGTCCTCGGGAACGTTTTTGCCTCTTCGGGAACGTTCTTACCTCTACTGGAACGTTTTTGCGTCTTCGTGATCGTTTTCGCGTCTTCGGGAACGTTGTTGCCTCTTCGGGAACGTTTCTGCGTCTTCGGGAACGTTTTTGCGTCTTCGTGAACATTTTTGCCTCTTTGGGAACGTTCTTGCGTCATCGGATACGTGTTTGCCTCTTCGGGAAGGTTTTTACGACTTCGGTAATGTTTTTATGATTTCGGGAACGTTCTTTCGTCTTCGGGAACGTTTTTGCGTCTTCGGGAACGTTTTTGGGTCCTCGTGAACGTTTTTGCGTCTTCGGGAACGTTCTTACGTCTTCGGGAACGTTCTCACGTTTTCGGGAACGTTTTTGCGCCTTCGGGAATGTTTTTGCGTCCTCGTGAACGTTTTTGCGTCTTCGGGAACGTTCTTACGTCTTCGGGAACCTTCTTTCGTCTTCGTGAACATTTTTGCGTCTTGGGGAAAGCTTTTTGCGTCTTCGGGAACGTTTTCGCCTCCTCCGGAACGTTTCTGCGTCTTCGGGAACGTTCTTACGTCTTCGGAAATATTTTTGCGTCTTCGGTAACGTTTTTACGTCTTCGTGATCGTTTTTGCGTCTTCGGGAACGTTTTTGCCTCTTCGGGAATGTTTTTGCGTCTTCGGGAACGTTCTTGCGTCTTCGGGATCGTTTTTGCGTCTACGGGAACGTTTTTGCCTCCTCTGGGATATTGTTCTTCCTTTACAATAATAATATTTTCTGAAAGTCAAATTTTATAAATAAGTTAGAATATTGATTAGAGCAATAGCAATTTTGTCTGGGGGTGGGGGATTTTATCCTGATACTTATATATATATATATATATATATATATATATATATATATATATATATATATATATATTTAATATTGTGAAACTTAATTTATTCTTTTGATGTAGCTTATAGATTACACTATAACATAAAACCAACATCTTCAGGTAAAATTTTAAACAGGTATCAAACAGGTGAAATAATACTTTGATCATGATGAATCCAACCAACATCGTTGGATAAGTAACATTGGATACCTATTCAACGATGTTGAATGGATTCTTCACGACAAGGTATTATCTCACCTGTTTAAAATTATACCTGAGGTTGGTGAATTCTTTGTTATGATGGAATCTATGAATACATAGAATACAATAAAGTCACAGTCAATTACTGGAGTCGATACATTCAACAAATCCCCTCCCCTTTAAAATACTTGGCCTTGTGCCTAAAATCACTGTCACCACAACTGCCGCCACTACCAAAACCACCACCAGCACCACTACCACCATCACTGAGGCCAATATTCCACCATCACCACCACCACTGCTAATACTCGCCACTACCTCCGCAACAACACATTCCTGTATTCACTACAGCTGTCAAACAGGTTTTAAAATAAGTCAGAAGTTGCCAGGATATGAAGAACAACGTGAACAATATTTTCATGTCTGAAGAGATAAAACACATTTTTTTATGGAGGATATTTAAAGTTATATGGGAAAGTACCAGTTACGCACTGGGTCGATGTAATCGACTTAATCCCTTTGTCTGTCCTTGTTTGTCTCCTCTATGTTTAGCGCCTTGTGGGCAATAAAAAAAATAACAATGTACAACATATAGTGATTCCAATATTTTGAGCAACAATGCTAGTCCCATACTTTTTAAGGTTTATTATGACATTCTGTAACGCTTTTGTGCGTGCACATTTTTCAATTCCACTACATATATATATATATATATATATATATATATATATATATACACATATCTCAATAGATGAAAACTGGACAAAAATATAATGGACAGAAAAGGGAGACAAAAACACGATACAAGGAACATTTGCAGCTGAGTTTCTCATTAGTTGGTTTCACACTATATAAAACAAAGATCACTGTTACCAATGGGAGTGCCAGAATGTAGAGCTTCAGGAAAAAGTTGACGAATGTGTGCAAGGACAGGACAAAATGACATATATCACCTACCTGATTCAGGATCACAAAACATAAATACACAGTGGTTTGTTAATATCAGATCCAAGATCGTTTTATTCTGTCTTGTTAGTACAAAGCACTAGTTGTGTCAGGAAAAATTCATCCATTAGATTAAAGAATAATTTTACTGCTGGTTTGTCTGGTGTAGTGTAGTTGCCTAACTTCAGAGTATTTGTGGGTCAGTTTACATAAGTTTACACCCATCCCTAGTATGTTTCCGGAGTTGTATTTTTGCAGGAAGGACTTGATTTTGTTGAGGCATTCTTCAAAGCACTTTAGAGGTGCTTGGAGGGGCCTGTAGAGACCAAAAAAGATTGTGTCGTTGGCCTTGTCGAATAGTGATAAGATTTCACAGTAGCCATTGGAAAATATGTCCTTGGCATCAACCGCAAAGGGGTTCTTGAAAAGTTCCTGGCTTTATGGGTATCATGAAAGGCCTGGTTGGAGGCCCAACCTTCTGGGTTCTTTTACAGGACTTAGAAAAACAGAAGGGCCACAGCAATAATTGTGTGAATCTGAGAGGGGAATATGTTGAATAAAATCACAGTTAACAAACTGATCCTCCTGTATTTCCTTTCACTCAGAGCCAGCAACTTTTCAGCATCCCCTCATAATTGTTAAATCATCAAGTGCCGGCCGTGGTTGTGCGATTAAGTGGCTGTGCAGTCATGTTGCACTTCACTCATTATCCTTTTGGAGCCAGAAAATAAGTACCACTTGAGCATTACTTGCTTTCCCTTATGACTATTGACCTTGTAAATATATTAGAAATAATAGAAATATATCATATATATATATATATATATATATATATATATATATTTTACTTGTTTCACTCATCTGATTGTGGCCATGCTGGGGCACTACCTTGAAGAATTTTTCACCGAGTGAACCAACCCCAGTACCTGGTACTTATTCTATCAGACTCTTTGGTTGAATCACTAAGTTATCGATTACGTATTTGTGTTTGTCCCCCACCACAGTCTGACAACTGGTGCTGGTTTGTTCATGCCTCCATAACATTAGCAGTTCAGCAAATGAGACTGATAAAGTAATTACCAGACTTGAAAAGTAAAATAAGTACAGGGATTGATCTGTTTGACTAAATCCGCTGAACATAAAGATAGCTGAATTACTGCTAAGTATTTTTCCCCAGCACGCTTATGATTCTACCAATTTATTACCACTCTATTATTTAATATCAAAGATATTTTTCTGTACACCTATGACCTAGCTACATATTTTCTGTCTAATTAATTACACTTTATGAGGAGAATAAAAGCTACAAATGTTTTGCATATCTTAGTAATGTCAGCTCATTAGCGGGCACCAATCCTCATTAAAAATTAGAACAC